>NW_015387497.1:76591-157635 GCF_001527695.2 Protobothrops mucrosquamatus | reverse complement strand
ACATTCATTGGCTCTATAAATGGGGGGGGGGGGGGAATCTAGGCACTGAGCATAAACAAGAGGCTTGTATAAATGATGCAGAGAAATACGATTTAAAGAGAAGCAATACAACATGCATTAATCATCTTTTTGAAAATACAGTTTATGACCATTAATTGGCTTTCATTTATAGTCCGATAAGGAAAAAAAATGCAAAAATATATTAAGAATGGACATTGGTTAAATAAAAATGGTTGTATTCATTCTCAAAAGTCTAGAGAAAAATTATAGTTTTTTTGAGCATGTTTCTCAACAGTTAAACATATCACACGAAAACAGAAACCAAGTATTAACCTTGTTATTACGTAACTAGTGGAACTAAACCTGTTTAGATCTCAGAAAGAAAAGAAATGAAGAAATGCTTGACTTGCCAATGACCAATTGCTTGTCTCACTTGCACTAATTTAGTCCTCCAACAGAGGGCGCTCTTAAGAGGGCGACCTTCCGCTTTTCTCGCGATCGGGCGTAGCTAAGAAATATCGCGAGATTCCACCGCGGAATGTTTTTAGAGCAGGTAACCCGAAGCTTTGATCGAGATTTCTTAGTTGTTGAAGCTGCCATCCGTTTAAAAGTGCCTTTTTTTAAAATCAACGGTCGATGGTCTCCTAGACAACTTCGTTAAGAATGATTCTCTTGATCCAGCGAATCAAGGTTCAAAGTAGGACGTTACGTCGCCAGAAGTGAAGATGGTGTCGCCTCTGAATTCGGGCGAAATTGAAGCGAGAGTGCCCTATTCCAAAATGGCTGCCGAGACAGACAGCCCGGTGGAGAAGACTCTTCTTTCGTTTTCCCTGTGGTTTGGGACCCCGGTAAGGTTCCCTTCGAACGGCGGTAGGTCAGGGTCCCACAGGGGAGCTGGCTTAACCCTCTGCTCAGGGGCGAGGAAGAATGGACATTCAGCAAGAGCTTTTATTCACTTGCGTGCAACAAACTCTTTTTGAAAAAAACTCTGGTTTACCATGAGACGGTTAGGATTTGCTGCATCCTTCGGTTGCCATCAGCCGGATTTTTACAGCTCAGATAAGGCAGTCCTACTACATTGGGCCCACTCGTGTGATTTTGCAATAATTAAGGTTACTATATACAACAGAGTCAGTTTGGCGTAGTGGTTAAGACACAAGGCTAGACACCAGGAGTTCTAGTCCTGCTTTTGGCACAAAGCCAGCTGGGTGATCTTGGGACGGTCACACTCTCTCAGCCCTAGAAAGGAGGTAATGGCAAACCTCCCCCCCCCCCACACAAACACAACAAACAACAGAGGGCAGCATGTAACCAGAAGTGGATGATGATCTGAAAACTAAGGATAGGGCGTGGGTAGTACTATTTAGATGGGACAACACCAGGAATCATAAGGGCATATATATAAAGTAAACATGGAAGGCAAACATTCCTGGAATTAAGCACTGGCAAACCACTTATGTATTGCTGCCAAGAAAACTACCTCGGTTTTCATCAGGAGTTCAGCTCATCTTGGAGGAACCTTTACCTGTTAGTGTTTGTTATCTATTCTCTGCTATGCTGTACTTCAAGAAAGTTTAATCTCTTCTTGAATAATTTTTAAAAACATTTCGGGTGAAGGCGGAGTGAGAGGAAAAGAGGCTGAGAGCAAGGAGATGCTCTTGAACATGTCATTTATTTAGCAGAGCTGGAACTTGCTTTCTTTGTTTTCTGGAAGACAGTTTTTCTGCTAGCTTTAATATTTATTTTTAGGGTATGGTGATTGTGCCTGCAAATTGTTGTTGACTCCTGGCAAATGCTTAGACTAGTTCCTGCAGATATCTTGGCAAGATTTTGGAAATGGCTTGCCGTTGTCTTCTTAGTGCTGAGAGTGACTGGCCCAAAGTCACCCAACAGTCTTTGTGTCTAATAATATTCTTAGCTCCTGTTTGCCCCACAACAGCAGCCTTATAGAGCAAGTTGGGCCAAGAGAATGATTGGCTCAAAGCTTTCATCCCTAAAGGAGAACTAGAGCTTGCAGTCTCATGGTTTTAGTTCAGCAATGTTGAAGGAAAAATCTTTATCAGGGTCCAGTCCAAGCTGGGAATAAAATGGAGACTGCTTTAGAAAGAAGGTTGCAGTTTATTGAAGAGCCAGACAGAAAAACGGCTCTGAGAAAAACTGACCACATGTAGTAGGGAGTGGGTTTTTATACCTTCTTGAGCTTTTATTTGGAGTTGTTCCTGTGGCATGAACTTTGACCTGAGTCTGAGTGCCTTTCTGGTATTCTGATGGTGGTGGGTTAATCCTATTACGTCCCAAAGGTCATATCCTGCTTCCCTGGGGCTATGGCTGATGACTGTTGGATTTTTTTGGGTGTGAGGGATTGTTGATTCTATGGATCTTTCTTTCTAATCCCAGCTTCCTGACTCCAATCTTTCTGACAAGATTGTCACATCTGCATTTCTGCAGACCTGGTTTCTGTTTGGGGCAGAGAGACTAGGGGGAGGGGGTTGGTTTCTGCCTTTTTAAAGATCTTCTCCATTATTCCTTTGGGGAAATATATTCTGCCTTTTTAATATTCCCCAAAATATTTTTTTCTGTGGATTCTTCCCATAGCATCTTAATAACTTCATCAAATGAGGCTTGGCGGAAATAAAAAATTGAAAATCATGTTTTGTCAAACGCATCTACTAAAGACTTGTCACTGTGCTTCATGCTACCACCTATTTTCTTTTTCTATAGAGTGAGAAAGTGACCTGTCCCTATGATGCTAATCATCAAATGCCTAAATCTTCTTTGGAGAAACATATGATATCCTGTAGATTGAGGAAACTCGAATATTCTAAAGAGGAAGAGGTAATGCTTTGCTATTTTTTCCCTTTTAAAAAAGTTATTCATATTTTGGGGATGGAAAGAAAACATTTTCTCTTTTGAAAACAAGGCTGGCGGACACCCATCTAGATGGACACAAGACTATTTGTTTTCTCTAAATTCATTACTGCAAAATATCTGTTAGATCTCCATTAGCAAATTACGGTAACACAGATACTAAAATGAAAGTTATGGATAAGCAATTTGAAGACTATTCTACCCCACAGTTTATTGAGACTTCCCCACCCCACCCTGTTCACTTTCTTCTAGTGCCCAACTGATGGGGGAGAGAGTTTGATAGCTGCTAATGATAAGTTTTAGAAAAGACTTTCAGTAATCCCAGAAACTTGCTTCCATGAACCAGGTTCTAATTTGGTATATTGTGACTCATTTTTACATCCAGATACATGACTGGATTATAGGCAGTGTTTGTTTTGTCGTTCCCTTTGATTTACTCTTTGTTCTTTTACCTCATTCTAGCACATCTGCTAGTTTCAGCAAGTGTTTTCAGTTACTTTTTTAAAGATAAAGTTTTACTTTAAATACTTTCCACAGTTCTATTGATAAGGTTATTGCAATCTTAGATCAAGGGGAAACACCATGATTTCTGTGGATACCATTATAGTGTCTTGGTGCCCATGGATTTGGTATCACCTGTTGTTGTTTTTTTTAAAAAATAAAGATCAGTAAAAGGAGTTTCTAACACAATCTTTACTGGTAAGAATTTCTTGGTTCCATAAAGACCACACATGTTGGCATATAAAATTAAAATTCTACATTGCTTAAAGAGGCAATGGTCACCTCCTTGCAAAGCCATCCATAGATCTGTTTTGGACACCTTTTTTCTTGTTTCCAATCTTCTCATTTTAGGGAGGATGATTGAGAAGGTGGTTACCTTGCACCTTCAGAGGGATCTGAATGAAGTGGAATTCCAATAGATTTCAGGGTTGGGTATGGGACTGAAATGGCGTTGGTTGCACTTGTGGATAATCTCTAGATGGAACAGAATAGTGGTAGTGTGACTGTCCTAGCTCTGCTTGATTCCTCAGTGGTTTTTAATACCATCAAATATGATACTCTTCTGGCTCTGCAAGTTAGACGTTGGGGGCATGGTGTTGTGGTTCTCTTCTTTCAGGATTGATTATAGTAGGAGATAGAAGTCTGCCCCATAGCCCCTCTTGTGTGGGGTGCCACAACTGTCTCCCCACTAATGTTTAACATCTGCATGAAGCCACTGGGTGAGTTCATGTGTTGGTACAATATGAGGTATCATCAACATGATAACAACATTCAACTGTATATTTCCACCTCTGGTCAGCCCTGGAAGCTGTGGGGTCTGGATTGGGAAGAACAAGTTTGAACTCAACTCCAAGTAAGATGGTGGTTTTAGGGTTGCCTGGATCTGAAGAGTTGTACTGTGCACCAATACAGTGAAAAATTATAAGGGGAATGTGAACTGCACATGATTCTACTACAGTTTTGGAGCTCAGGTGTCAATTTTAAAGATCTGCAAGATGATTTATGAGACTGAATTAGGAAATTGAATATTTTATCAGGGAAGTCCAATACAGGGGGCTTGTTTATCTGCTATTTTTATCTCTTTGAATTTTCTATTAATTTCAGAGGTGGCTGATCAATTACATTGATGCATTGATAGTATTATTTGACATATATTTTGCCTCCTAGGCTGAAATGTATGATTCTACTTTTTTCTATGAAAAAGGCAAAATTCCTAAAGTTAAAATGGGTGAGTATGAATGTTATAATGAATGTAAATACTAAAGTATCAGTATGGATATATGTTTAAGAGGTATCTACAGGTGGTGGTTTTGGATGGGCCTGCATTTATAGCTGTTTGCAGCATTCTACAGGCATGTGACCATGGTTTGCATTTTTGTTTGGCTGTAAATTGTTGTTTACTTCTGGTTTCTAGCAAAAAAAAAATCACCCATTGCAGACAGTGAATTTGCTTAATGAGTGCAGCATTTGTTTAATAAATCTGGTAATTCACTTAACTATTGCCACAAAAAAGGTCCTAAACTCGGATGTGGTCATGTCAAATTGCATTTTTAAAATGCTTTTATTTTCAAGGCTTGGAATCACCATCTACAGAGGAGCTAATTGTATTGTAAAAGAGACAATTGTTTATTTTTTATAATGCTTAACAATGGTAGTTAAATAAGTTACAGTTAGTTGCATCATAATAAGTGAAAACCAACACCCCAATAGATAGATAAATAGATAAAAACACTATGACTTAACACGATATATGAACCATGTTAGTTTGTCTACCCCAAGACTTGTGTTTTCAAAATCTGTAAGTTTTGTTTCTCTTGATTTTATAAGATTCAAAGAGTGTGAAATATTAGAAATGACTATAGGAAAAGAAACACATGATTTCCAATGTTACAAATCTCTGAGTATATTGTTAACATTGCTCAGTACCGTATAACTGAAGCCTCTATTTTTCAGGCACTACATTTAATGATTACAAAAGTATTCTTAACATTCTTATGTTCTCTTTTATTTTGCTGCAGACAAAGATTTGCAATTTGACATTATTAAAAAAGCCACGGCCAAAGAGAGTGGAAATTATTGCCCAGGTAAGTGAAAGCTAAGCTTCTTCACTGGGGAGCCCACAAACATCCACTTGATATAGAAACTGTGGTACTGACTGAGATTATGTACACAAATTTGATTTTTATTTACTTGCCTTGCTGCATATGCTGAATAAATGATCTGATATAAATAATTCCTCTTATTGCATATTTCCTTTTCTCTTCTCTGGATTAAAACATTTGTTTTTATGAGGCGCAGTCGCTCTCTTTTGCCTACATGCAGCTTAATTCCTAACAGGGAAATCATTCTCATTGGCAAATGCAAAGTGGGGACTATGATTTCAAATATATTGTTAGCCCTGCTGAGACAAGTAGATGTAGTATAAAAAACAGAAGCCCAGTTTTATATATACAATAGGACAAGAAAACTATGAATAGAATAGAATAGAATTAGAATAGAATAGCTTTATTGTCACTTTGAATGTACACTAGTCGGCATGCATTAAAATGAATTTTCATTGCATACAGCTCTCAAAGGGTCACCACCTCTGATATACACTACATAAATATGACAAAAATAAATAAATACAGAATTACGCATATACCCACATGTATGTTTCCTAAAAACTGGATGTAGTCCCCAGTCCTCTCAAAATTGCTGCTGAAATACAAATTTTGAAAAAAAGGAGGAAGCTTACTAAAAACACAGGAATACATTTTTATTTTAATTTAATATCTGTTTGGCCTTGCTCTCATCTTAGTTTTAACTCCCATTTTTCTAAGTGTGAGCTCAGCATCTCACTTAAAGGCGCAGTGCAGTCTTCACCCCATCTCCCATCCCCCAGATTAAAACTCAAGTTCTATAAAGATATATATGATTCCTTTCTTAGCCAACTAACAGTTTGTCCTGAGTAAATAGCCTTTTGACTCTAATTACAGTAATAGGTCAAATGTAGTCAGTAGCTTCCGTGGAAACTCCACAAATTGCCATCAGTCTGTATCAGGCCAATTGCCACATAAAACTTCAGAACATTGCTATTTGTATTGGTTTTGATTGATAGAGTCAACCTGTTCTCACATTTTAGGAACTTACTCATCTCAGCCTGTGGAAGTTCCACAAAACCACAAGCGTTACATCTGTGATCTGACCCAAGCTGACCGCCTTGCAATTTACGATTACGTCCTTACAGAGACAAAGAACCAGAGGTCAAGATCTCAACTGACAGAAAATGACAGTGATTTGTTTGTAGATTTGGCAGCAAAAGTCAACCAAGGTCTGGAAGAAAATTTTACAGCTATGCTTTGTATATCTAAAAATTACAAAACATGTAAAATGTCTCTTGCTGAGGGGTCCTTTTTTCTGTTTAAGTGGGCTGCTAATATTAACCCCCATTTTCTTATAACACTGGCATTCCTAGATTAATGAACTTGAATTAAAATTAATGGGACACAGATTGTCCCGAATTGCACCCAGGAGCTATTGCCTGTCATCAGCAGCAGATGATTAACCCCTTTATTCCAGATTGCTGTCATATTAGTGACATTAATTTGCTTCACTTGTTACCTTGAAAAAAACACCTAGTAAAAGTGGTCTAGATTACAAACATTTGCTGAAATTATTTATCATATGTGGTCCTCTTTTTTGTACTTCTATTACTAAATAATCCACTGGAATTATTGTTTATAACACAGCATACTTTTTTCCCTTTTAGATGATGGCCAGAAAGGTCCAAAATCTCATCTTGAAATTCTTGCAGAGATGCGGGATTATAAAAGGCGGCGGCAATCGTACAGAGCTAAGAATGTTCACATAACAAAGAAATCTTACACAGAGGTTTATATGATTTGGGAGTCATTTTATCTCAAAATATTTTCTTCCAATTTAAAAACATCTATGTATAAAATACTTTAAATAGGCAGGAATATTTAAATTCACCGATTTTCCAAAAATATTGTTGAGTTGAGGCTATCAGTGTGTACATTCTGTCATTGTATTAATATATTGCAATAAGATGAATTTGCCTGAACATAAAAAGTTTGTAACCCTTGAATACTTGGTGTCAGTTATTGTAAGATTTAGGTTTACTGTAGTTCATATTTGTACTATTACCAGGCCATTGGGATGGTTAACTATAGCTAGCATATGGCAAAAAATAGGAAAAATATTTGGGTGGATAAATGTAGTACAGGCCTAGTGACCTTCTCTCAAACATTTGTTTTATAAGCTAGTTTTAATATTTAGCTCTTTATTCGCAGGTGTTTACTTTCATTTCAATTTATGTATTTTAATTGCTTAAGAGGATTCTAATGCATTAACAATATTAACAAGCTACATTACCTTGCCATATGCTTTTTTCCCTTTATGTTTTATATTGGGCCAATTATTTTACATAATCTTATAACAATTGGAAAACATTGGTAACCAAAAAGTGGGGGGGGGGGGAGAAATGGGTTGAAGGAATGAATGTAAGCAAAGTCCCCATAGACCATAGGGACATTATGCATAAGGAGGTTTTCCATCCGAGTATTATTATTTCATTTTTGATGTGTGCCATTGTGCCCACAGTAAAAAAATGACAATAAAGGTTATCTTATCCAGTATGTTCTGGCATACCTTAATATTTTGTCTAATTTCAGTATTTCTGATTTTACTCAGGTAATCAGAGATGTGATTGGTGTACATATGGAAGAACTTACCACTCATTGGCAGGAGGAGAACAGAAATACTGAGGTTCATGAAGATGAAAAATCCTCTTTTTCAGCAAAGTCTTCAGGAAGGTATGATTATCATTGCCAAATCTTTGCTGTTTTCTAAGTTGGCAGTAACTTAAGAAATTGTACTTTTTGTTCCTCTGTTAATTCAAATGAAACTGTAATTAATGACTCGCAGATTAGGACTGCATATCATGGTATCGTGCTATATCCAGTATCCGGTGTAGTTTACTTTCAGTCTTTCCAGTGCCTATCTCCTTTAGTGATGTTAATTGATTTTATATTTTGTAAAAGTTTTAGAACATCTATTCTTTCTGACTTTGTTGCTTAGAATTGGATTGTTGGCCAGTTATTGACAATAGATAAATTGCCGTTTGATAGCTGTGAAATAATCAGAGAAGTCAGGAATGCATTTGTGAGAAGCAGAGCTTTGTTTAAATATTGTGTCATGGCAAGTGGCAGAAGCAGGTTGTCTTTGCAAAGCACAATGGCATTCAAAAAGCAGGGTCAAATATCATATTAAAAAATAATGGCTTCCTCCTTGCAGTATTTTACAGAAAGATCGTTCATAACTCACATTTTATTAGAAACACAACTTAGTTCACTCTCTACCTTCCTAAGCACTGGCATCTTTAAATGGAAATACAACATTCAAATGAAACTATAGAGCACAGTAGTGGATATTTCCCTCTATTTCCCCTTAATTCTGGTGCAGCTGAGATCTGACAACAATGGTGATGCAATAATTTCAGCTGGGCTGTGTTTTAAAGCTCAGTCTTCTCTTACATGATTTCTGTGCAACTAATTGTTTTGACATCAATGGCATTCTTCACTGGGAGAAATAAGCATTCATTCCCACTCCCAACATTAATGACGAATACCACTGCTATGGCATAATTACTGTATTTTCTTTAGTAAAGAAGAACGAAGATCTGCATCAGCCGATTCAACACAGTCTTGTGGAAGTTCAAAAGATATTGATTATTCTCGACATAGGAGGAATTCCAGCAGAAGTCCAGGCAGACGGAAAAGAAGTCGAGAAAGAGTAAGAGAGAGAGATTCCAGAAGGAAAAGAGATAGGTGAGTAGTGTCTTTAGTTTCTGACTTTTGTTGAACTAGAGCAGGGGTAGGCAACCCAAAACACTCAAAGAGTCACTTGGACCCATTTCCCACCGAAAACAAAACACTGGGAGCCGCAAAATCCTTTTGATATCTAAAATGAAGATAACACTATCATAAAGGTAAAAAAGGATATATGCAGTGTTATCTTCATTTTAGATGTCAAAAGGGTCCCTCCCTCCCTCCCTCTCCCTCTCTCTGGCCTTGGTCTGCCAGTCCTCTTTCCCCACACTCTTTCTTTCTCTCTCTCTCTCTCTTTCCTCTCTCTCCCTCCCTCTCTCCTTTTCTCTCTTTCTCTCCCCCCCCCTCTCTCCGATCTTCTGCTCACCTGGCAAGCTGGCTTCAAGCTGTTCTCCAACAAGCTCAGGGGTAGGCAACCTCGGCTCTTTTATGACTCATGGACTTCAACTCCCAGAATTCCTGAACCAGCATAGCTGGGCTAGCTAGCTCTCTCCTGCCCTTCCTGTTTCCTGCAGAGACGCAGCCAAGGCAGGAGCCCCACCCAGTAAGCTTGTGGGCTCATTGAACAGGGTGAGGCCACTCTTTTTTTTTACACACACACACACACACACACACACACACAGAGAGAGAGAGAGAGAGAGAGAGAGAGAGAGAGAGAGAGAGCCGCATGCGGCTCCGGAGCCCCAGGTTGCCGACCTGTGAACTAGAGTGATGATACATCACAGGCTGGGATTGTAGAACATGCTTAAAACTTGTTTACATTCAGCGTTAATTTGTAGGAGAAAATTTCACAGTAATTTTCATCCAGCTATTGGCTTTAAGTCTTTCTATGCTTGCCCAAGATATTAAATCAAAAGATGTATCAAATTAGTAATGATACCAGAATCAATACACTCAACCATATACTTTTTTTAAAACAAAAGTTGATTTCATAATAACCAGCATAATGTAAAAGAAATAACAATACGGAATTCTATATATCATAATTTCTCCTATTTCAAAGAAAGTACTTAAAAAATCCTGACATAACATAATTAAAAATAAAAAAAATTCAAAACTGGCCATTGGTTTCCTAAGTTGACTATTACATGAATTTATTCCTGTCTTCTTACTTCAATTGGCATATAACATAGTGAATTTTTTATATAAAAAACGGCTGTTGGGAATACATGGATTATGAAGTGGAGTAAATCAAACTGAAGACTTAGCATTGCGTTCTGTTTTGACAGAAAGATGAAAATATTACTCAAAAGTAATTGTGTTTTTATAGAAGTATTTCCTTCAGGATTTATAAACAAAATAACTGTTTTTCCCCATAAAACCAAGCTGAATAAATGCAGCTTTTAATAGGAACTTGTTTTATTCAGGGTAGGGTTAAGTCTTAAATGGCAGGAAGTTTTTAAAAATGAGTTCTTTAACTAGTCTGCTCAAATCTGTTCTGTGGCCTGGGTAATTTAATCTACTTAGATACATTACTATTTAAAAAAAATAATGAAGTGTGCAATATATAAACAACAGTTCTATGAATATGAAGATCGGCTATGTTCTGATACTGTGACACTTTGGGGATAAATTTCTGATAATTGAATCAAGTAGCTTTCTTAATAATGTTGATTAATATACATAGTGCACAGAGTAAGATATTACTTACACATTATCATATTTAAAATAATCGTCATTTGCTCTTATAGAAGCAGTATTATATAGGTTGTGTTCACACAATCAAACTAAACCAAAATGTGATCTCCCTTAATTGTTGCTTACCTCAGTCCTTACTTAATAGCTGGTTACTTAACAATAGTTTAAAATTACGAAGGCCTTGGAAAAGGTGCTTTACAGCTTGTAAAAGATTGTACCAACTATTGCAAAATGTCGCCCACACCTACAGTTACATAACCATGATCTGGGTGCTTGGCAATGTGTTTACACTTATGACTATTAAATGCCCCATGATCATGTGATTGCCACTTGCAATATTTCCTGCTGGCCTCCCCAGAAAATCAATGGGGAAGCTGGCAGGGAAGTTTGTGAGCTGCTGAAGCCTACCAAGAGGATTCCGTCATCTTTGGGGGATGGATGAAAGAGGTCCCTGCCATTTTGTGCTTGCTTGGATTTCAGGAACCAAAATTCAATCATGCATGGATTCAATCATAATCCCTCTTTCTCACCCCTGCAAAGAGCTCTGCAAAGGTGGAAAGAGAAGGATGTTCAACTCCATTCCTGCTTGTACCTTGGCAGCTGAAATTCAAGCATGGACAAAGCCCTAAATCCCTCCACAGGCATAGAGTCTCTGTTCACTTAATAACCCATGAGATCATTTAATGACCACAATGAAGACTGCTGGATCATGGTCAAAGTGAAGCAGTCACATGGGCCGTTTTGCTTAACAACCACTTCACTCAACAACCAAGACTCCGTTCCTAATTGTGGTTGTTAAGTGAGGACTACTTGTATTATAAATCATGCTTTATGGGTTAACATATTTTGAATCTGGACAGTTCGTTTAGTAAACTATGTTTAAGTAACTGTAAGACCATATTCACCATGTGTGTTTTGAGCGCAAGAGAAAGGATAGAGGTTTTTTGTCTATCTCCTTTTTTGCATATTGGTGAAAAATAACATATTTCCCTCCATTGGAGCAAAGAACAGTCTCAGGAGAAGGGAGACACTGAAAACAGGAGAGGGAAGAAATACTGTAAATTAACTAGCCTTTATATTTCACATTTCTGTGATCTCTCTCTAAAATTGATTCATTTTGTGCAGTCCAGGTAAATTTAAGATTAAGGAGGAAATAGTTGCAATATTCCCTCAGATTTTTATATTCTAAGTAGCTGATGAAAAAGGTATCAAATGATAAATATCAGCAAATGCAGTAGTATGTATTTCAATTTCATTTCAGTATGCATAAGCATTATAAGGATAAACCCTAGTTTCATGAAAATATGATTTAAAAAAAACAATAGAGGGATAAGCTCTAATATAATACTGGCTTTCATTTTATTTCAGAGATGAAGGAAAGCATCATAAAAGAAGGAAATAATACTTGCATTTCCATTATAAGAGATGTGGAGCCAAACCAACTTGTATCTGTTTAATTCCACTAACATATCTCACTGACAGCTAAGATGTTAGCTACTGTAATAAACACCATTTGAAATCTCTATCCCACTCATAAACTCTAGGTGGATATATGCCACCTAGAGTCACTTTGGATAGTGAAATGGATGACATAAAAATTTAATAAATAAAAATACGTTTAATTATTCATATAGACAGTTACTACCCTTTAAATCAATTGTTGTTGATTCCAATATTAAGCTATTCTTAAGAAACATTCACTTTAGTAATATTCATTGAAAATATTCTGCCTTTATGTTTACAATAAATATCTTTTATTGTAAAAATAAAAATTTATTGTAGTAAAAATAATTTTCACTATAAATATCAAGTTGGCAAACATATTCAAGACATCCTCATCTTCCTATTATTATCACTACACCCGTGAGATGCGTTGGACTGAAGTAACCCAGCTGGCTTTAGTGACTATGATGGTATTTGAACTCATAACCTCCCACTTTCTAGCCTGGTGCTCTAACCACTAGACCAAACTGGCTCTATTTATCCTGCGAGACAGGCTGTACTGACAGAGATCAGAATTACCCAAGCAGTTTCCATAGCTGAGGGACTTTCCAATCTTAGCATAATTTCATCACCACGTTAGCTTTTCTTATTCAGTTACCTGATTATCCTCGTTACTCTGATTGGATTCACCCCCATTTGAAGAGCCAGACAAAATATGCCCAGAATGCAGTGTTTCAAGAATTAGTTACTATTGAAGTGATCATGAAATAATAAGGCAAATTTCCTTTTTGTTCTTGTTTCAGTTTACTAATCACAACTACAGATCTTAATAAACTGAATTATTTTGACAGTGCCAATAAACATATGATGTTCACTGTTACTTGCAGATAGTGAATTGACACCATATGTATATCCAGACATTAGGAAATAAAAATAATGGGCAGCTGTAGACCATCATTTTGCATTTATATGATTGTTGCCCAGAAATTATAAGGATCTCAAGCACAGAAGGAGAAATCTAGAAGATACTTATTAAAATCAACGTCTGGAAGAAGCCCTGGGAGAATTGCACACTTGATACTACGTCATTTATACAATGTTCTCTCTCACTGAATGGATGGCATAGCCAGGTTGACTCAAACACTGGAAATAGAAGTCACAACTCAATTAGATTTTCTACTCTAAATACTGCTTGTTCAAGCAACAGTCAATATTCATAAAACCATGATCGGAGTTCAGGCAATCAGGTGGTACACATTTTATTGGTAGTTCACAAACTGAAAAGCACGTTAGACATTACATTAATGAAAACTCTAATTTTATTACATATTTGAAATGACGTTTTGCTATATTCCTGTTCTAAGGCATCAATTTTACAGTGGAGAAATCTGCAGTGCCAACCATATAATCCTTACGTGCCCTAAATGAGAAAATAATTATTTGTCATTAGTATTATTGAAGGAACCAATATTATGCATCAAATCCATCTCACCCCTCAGGTATGCAATTTATACATGAAGGAAAAATTCTACATTTTTGCTAAAAAAAAACCTTTTCTATCATACAAGATAAGACCTCCAATATGTAGCTTAACTTGATTTCCATTCTATAACATCTAGGTGACCAAATGAGGCAGGAAAACAAAGACAAAAGAACTAGTAAAAGATCCTGTCTGTATTTAAATAAAGCTAAACTATTGACAACATCCAGTATTTACAAATGTACATGCAAAGCAGTTTTGCCAGCCCTTCCTCTAATCGATACATGTAGAATAAATATTATATAAGAATTAGAACTTATAAAACAATGTACTTTTGTACTAAAGACATTATTACATCACTATGAAGTAGTTTCTCTGAATGTGGCCACATTTTGTTATACTGTATGCAAAATTAGGCAGACTAACTGCCCACTGATAATCCATCACTAATTGTGATGTTATTTTGTTTGTTTTTTTAATTTTTGTTTATTATTTTTAAAGCTTTTCTTTGCAATGCTGGTCTGTGACCATAATGAAAATTGATTGTTAGTTAAAGACTTTGAACAGGCCAGCGCAACATGCAGCCTGCCAAGGTTTTCCAACAAAGTAAATTTACAGCCACTGCCACCATCTCAAAAAGATGCTTCTCAGAACATCCAAGCTTTGTTGCCAGTTTCCACGACTCCAGTTTTAGTAGCCACAGAACAGCTGACTGGCACTCCAAGCATTTCTTTGTGGCCCATGAGGATTTTTCATTTATCAATGTCACATTTTCCTCTCAACAAATTGGGCAGGCCTGACGTACATCAAGCTAATAATTCTCTTCTATTGATTGTCACATTATTCTCCCTAGTTTTATTTTTCAGCTTCAACCATGGAAGTTTTACATCTGTATATAAACACAAAGTTTTAAAATTATAGTATGACTTTGGTTTGTAAATCCTGGTTAAAGATAATAATATTATAGATGGATCCTAATTTGTGCTGTAAAAGGAAAGTGAAAATTATATTTAAACATTGCATATAGCTTACAGTACAGCAGAAAACACTGCACTGTACTGGAATCTCCTTTATTACACTTCTCAAAACTGCTTCAGAGAATTGTAGAGATGTAGGAAAGGAGGGTTAGTGGAACACTCTGCCAAACTGATATAGACTTTGAGATCTCTTCTCATGATCAAAAGGTTCTGGGCATTTGGAGTGAGGCAAGATGAGGTAAAAAGCTGCTGTTCAATTTGCTGGGGGGCACAAGTTTCATACACCCATTAATACTTACACTTGTTCTTTAAGAGACTTGAGAAAAGACTCGGATACTTCCTCTGTTATTTCATCATCTAAGCTAGCCAAATAAGAATAGAGAAATGTAAAAGTGTCATATGGAATACGGGCTGGTCCACCCTCTGGATCATTCGTCAGAATTTCACATGCATGCTTCATTGAACTGAGCAGGGTCTAAGAAAAGCCAAAACAACAAGCAAACAAATACATATTAGAATGTAAGGCAGGTGCTGAGATTCACTTTTAGTTATTCTAATACTGTACATTTATTTAAATAGATATATAGTCTCCCTTTCCACAGAAATGTACAACAAAAGTAAAACACCACCAGGACAGTAAATGCAAAAAGGTACCACAGTTCCTTATAAATATGTGTGAAATGAAACCTGCGTTTATTTCATCCCAGGTGCATTCATAAAAAAAATAAAATGAATTGGGAAAGACTATATAAAATACCCAGAAATATCACTTCAAACATTATGCAATTCTTAGTGAAAAATATGCAGATCATCCAGAGGTTTTAATGCATGATGATTGTACATATGTCTAGTGAGGAAACCAGAAATATTGGCAATTTCTCATCATGGTTATAGCAGGAAATGGCACATATAACACTCCATAGAGGATTTACATATTTTTCCTTACTTCTGCATGATGTTGGTTCCCCATAATTCACCAACAGAAAACATGACGCTTAGGAGGGAATTTAAAATGATTCTCTCCCATCAGACTTTTGGATTTTGATCTTGGGGGTGGCTATTATATTTTATTATATTGTATTGCTGGGTACATTTATTAATTTTATCCATTTGTTGCAAATATATGTTCTATGGCTTTGTGTTTTAATGGCTATAATGTGCCTATAACTGTATGATTGGTATGGCAAACAGATCACACAAAACATTTTTAATACCTTATTTTCAGTCAAAATGGAAATCATAAAATATTTAATAGAAAATACTGTCAAATGCTAGTGAACAGGAATCATTCAGTTTCAACACTATAGTATTCATTTATTTTTATTTTATTTATTAAATTTGTCTGCCACCTATCTCACTATCAAGTGATTCTGGCCTGCTTACAATACCATAAATGACAGAGTAAAACAGTTATTGAATCTGCAGAGTGTTGCCCAGTGGCCCTGTTCAGGATCACCTGGTCCCTCCTTTGGAGCAGCACAGAAGAATTTGTTCACCTGATGGACAAAATGTTAATGGTTTTACCAGTTTTAATGTTTGTAAGTCATCCAGAGTTACCACTAGACAGGGTGGGTGGCACAATCTAATAAATAAAACATATAAAATAACCTGGACCCATGCCACCGAGGACTTTAAAGATGAAAACCAATATCTTTTCCATCACCTTCTCTAAAAAGTGAAGGTGGCAGCCTGGATGGAAGTTGTCCAGGCAGATAAGGTCTAAAGATGATTTTTTAAAAGAACGGGATACACTAAGGCCTCCTGAAAAGGTCCTAGGAACTCTTGCAGTGATGCATTTTCACTGCATGGATTCACATGGCAGTTCCCATCCTGGAGGTTTTCACCAACTAGGAGATGACTGCAGGATGCTACAAAGAGTGTAAATGAAGCTGTGCTGCTGAGCTCCCAAAGTCCAGTCTTGTGACCTGGGAGAAGCTTCCGTGGTAACTTTGAACCTGGGTTGTAAGTAGCCTCAAGGTAGGTCCATCATAACTTTAAAACAATTGTTAAATGCAATTTCCAAATAGATACAAAATTAAATATATTCTCTTCTTTGGATAAAGGAATCAGTTTAACCATCTCTGCTTTCCTTGCTGTGGGGAATAATATATGCTTCCAGATTTTGTGCTTGCAATGGAAAAAAAATGAAACTTTGATTTTGTTTTTGCTGATTAGATAGGTTTGTTGCTATAGAAATGGCTAGTATATACTATTTTGTAAAAATAAAAATAAAAAGTTGAGGTTGTAATGTTATTATTTTCTACTGTGCTAAAGAGAGTTGGAATGCCTTTTTCTTTCTTTTTCCCCTCTCTAACCCATATTTTCTTTTCTTTCTTTCTTCTCCCCCCATTTTCTATTATTTTTTATTTCCCTTTGTAGTTTATATTTTGATAAACAATATAAATGTGACCAAAAAAGAATAGTCATTAAATGCAACTGACACTCTGAAGAATGAAAATTTAAATGATGAAATAATTCTGAATCTATGAGTACATTTTTCAGTTTTTAAAAAGTAGATTTATCAAAACAAAGGGTTAAATAAATTTAAGACTTTTAAAAAATCTTATCTATATATGTGTGTATATATTTGCATGCACTCGTGTCCATAATGCACTTATGATTTTCTATGTTTTAAATGATGCAAACAAATCTAATTCGATCCTATTAATATTGTATATATATCATGTGTCCTATCTTCTGAATCTCAAACTTTAAAAAAAAAATCTGTTATCTCTCTTCCTAATACATTTAACCAAAATTTAAAATAAAATTTTATCTTTAAACACCTCTACTATTCATTTCAGTAGAACAACAATTTTATGCTTTTATTTCTTACGTACTCCACCAAGAGCACTACAGCCCAGGGCAAAAAATTTCATCCATTCTATTCCATCTTCAAAGCTGTCTAATCGAAGAAGATTACGTAGTTGTTCTATTGGTAAGCACAAATTCTTCCACTTTTTATGGAGCTCTATTAAATCCACAGTCTTCTTTTGAGACAACTGTAAAGGCATCATAAAGAAAATATAAGAAAACAAAATTGGAAAGTAACTGTTAATTAGTTGGTTCAAAAACTAGTCACTACCAGGCAGACATGATTGTCTGCCACTTGGTCAAGAACAACCGTGGCCCAGATAGACCGTGGCCTGTTGCCAAATAGACTGTGTGACCTGATACTGGATGAATGTTATTTAGTTTTAAACCTATTTATTTTACATACTTTTTAACGTGCTATATTTCTGTGACTTATTTTATATCTATTTTACTTGCTCAATGTGGAATGTTATATGTCTATAATTTGAAAGTGCTTCTGCAGGAATAAAGAACAGCTAGTTCAAAGAAAGAAATCATTTTAGGTAGTTCAGATCATTTAAAAATCTATAGCGTTATTGTAGAATTCAGCTTTTCAAAAATTATTTTACCTGTTTGTGCAAAACTTTAAGGAGGCCAGGGGTCAAACCAGTATCATTTTTTTGTGTGGCAACTGGCATTTCAACACGTTCTTTCACAGGAAGAGGCTCTCCTCTTGACAAAGCATAGAAGTACCTGTAATAGTGCCATACCGAATACCAAAAGGCAGTTCAAGTTAAAAACAAATGATGCTAGTGTATACAGTTTTCAAAATCGATACCACAGCTTACACTCAAACCATAAGTGGGAAAAAGTGTATTTGCTTTTACTCTCTTTAGTTAGACTTTGAGTGTGACAGGGGTTGATCAACTCTTGCTCTTTCAAATAGCTTTCTGTTTAAATGGATAGATTTCGAAATAAATTAAAATGATGCAGCTAACACCATTTCTAGAATACCTATGTGGCCTCTCTGGGCTTAAAGACATTTTTGAACCCTCAGTATATCAGACTCCTTAAAAATAATTTTGAAGATCTAAACATATTTTAAATTCAGGTGGCACAGGAGACTAGTGGGAACCTAAATGGTTATCTGTGAACAGACTAATGGTATCAGATGTCTGTGGTGATATTTGAATGCTGAAATAATTACTCTGAGTACAGATATACTTCTAAATATTTGTGTGAAGTTTCTTAATTAAGATACCTAACTAACTTTGGTTTTCTACTTACCCATAAGACCACTGGAGAACATCACGTGGTTGGGTCCTAATAGCTGCTTTGGTAAATTGTTTCATAATATCTGGCAGTTCAGGTGGAACATGAATCTGTTGTGCACAGAACATAACATCTGGGACAGGCATGGTTATTCAAGGTCCCAAACTAGAATAATCCTATGAAAATTAAAAAGAATAGTATTCATTAATTAATGTTTTCTAAAATAAAATCTTGAGATGTATAAAGGCATAATATGTGTTAATATCAGTTCTTTATCACATACACCTCACTTTTCTCTTAAGGAGTATTCAAGAGAGTACATATAAGACTATCTGTGATGACCCAGAGCACAGCACAGAGGCAATGCAGTCAAGCTGGCAATTCAAACCGCCCTTTAATTGCTCCAAATGTTCCCCAAATGCTCCGTTTCTGACAAGCCTCCAAACAAAGGAAGACACATACATCTTCAGCCGCCTCTGGCTGCAAGTAGTTTCACATACAGTCTGATTAGGAGAGGAATTTAGTCAAGGCCACGGAAATAACAAGGAATGACACATAAATCATAAACCTAACGAGTCTGTGTGAATACACGCTTGCCTGAGCAGTTTCAAAAGGGAAGCCAAAATACAGTCTGAGATCTTTGAACATCCAAGCAACGTTGTCAGCCAGTCCAATGGTCAGAGTTTCCGGGTTTCCAAGCAGAGGTCACAGAACAAGAGATCAACAACAGCACACACAAAACTCCAAGGAATCAGCATTTGTTTCCGACAAATGCCTCTCCCCATAGCGTCTTCTTAAATCTCAGTCTCCAGGTGTGCCTTGTGGAGAGGGATGGGACGCTCTCCTCCCGAGTAGTTAAGCCTGCCTGCATTGTTCCCTCCTTCTCTCCACTCTCCGTGCTCTAGGATCAGGAAGGGGTCTCTCCCGTTCATCCTGTCCCAATCCTGAAGGGCCCTGGCCTGCATCTGCCTGCTCTTCCCCACATTCCTCTGAAACCACAGACACCTCTCCCTCGACCTCCATAGGGTCCCATTCCAGCTCATTTTCCTCCACAAATTCAGGCTCCAACAGAGACATGACACTATCCTATTTTATCTTCACAGGAACTTAGTAACATCTCGTAACTTAGGGTAGACTAAGAAATGATTTTTCCCAAGGTGCCCCAATAAGCTTATAAAGCTAATAAAATTTACTGAATACGCCACCTTTTGTTATGCATTAGCAAGCTGGAATTTTTTTCATATTATAACAGCTTACCGTAATTGAAAACATACAAGCATAGGTGGCATCTATTTATAACTGAAATATGCATACAAACATAATTATGCAAAATTATGCATACAAACATAATTCAAAAAAAGTTATTTGTCTTTTGTCCTTCTAATACTAGATTTGGCAGCCAACAAGTAATCATAGCAAAAACAATGCCAATTCATTTTCTAGTACAAAATTAACAATTATATTAGGCTACATCCAAATTATGAAAGCAGACATTTGCTTGCATCAAGGTATTGTTCCCTCACTCTTTTAGTCATTTTCCAGAGCTGCCTTTCCAACTTTCAAATTATGGGACGGGAGGCGAAAAATAAGTACAATCCTCTATAAATTGGTGATATTTTAGTCAATTAGAATATTACTTCATAATTTGAGAGTGGACTCCCACATATACTTGTTGCTCTGCCACAAATTATTTTGCATGTGTTCTAGTTCCTTTAGTCTATCCTCCCATACCTAGCACTGATTACTCTCTTCTTGTTAAAAATCAGGATTCTGATAGCACTTGTTCAGAGTAACAAATTATATTAAAAAGCATAAGGTTTTGTACACCTCACTTCATTAATAACAACTTATTCCTGCTAAGGGCTATAAGCTCTCACTTCTCAGTTGCTTAAATCTTAAAACCCTCTGGTGATTAGCCAACCCTAAATGCAACATAATCCAGAATTCCATATGGGGATTCATCAATCTGAGATATTTCATTAGTCAGATGCATTGCCACACATCAGTAGATATCTGCACCAGCTAAGTTACACTGTCTTTTTCTCTTATCATTTTTGTGATATCTTTTCTGAAGCAACCAGCAGTTACAGTATTGTGTACAGTTCTCAAAAAATCTGTATGTTTATCTCTGGTCCATATGAGTCAAACTCTCTCCCATTTGTTTTTTCATACCATTATAAAATGTACCCTGAAAATAAAACCTTGGAATGATGACTGTAATTATGACTGATAAATAAGGTTTTAGATCCATATCTCATGAAATCAGAATCCTTATATTAGAAAGAACATAGATTTAGGTTCTGCATGTTAATCAAATGATTCTCAGGGCATTTAGCAAGAAATATATTGTTCTTAACAATACAATTTTCCAGGAATATCCAGAGCCAGAAATTTACATTTTTCTCGTCTGAGGGGTCCTTTGTACTCTCTGACCTCCGTTGTTTTCTTGCAGATGTTTCTTGCACTAGCACTGATATTATCTAGTTTGGGTAATGAAACATCTGCAAGAAAACAATGAAGCTCAGAGAGCACCAAAGGACCCTTCATTTCAACCCTAAGCTACAAATCTTTTACTGATTTTTCTCTTCTAATATACAATCCAAGTATCTACTAGTCTACAATGTGTTATATGCTGCTGTTAGTTTAATGCAAAAGTGCAGAACATAACACTAGCAGAATGTATTTCAATATATAAAATACTAAAACTATAATCAGTGTTCATAGCAGCTTTCCACATCTTTGGTCTACAATATATGCCTAGGAAATACACTTTTCCCAAGGTGCATGGGATGAGATTGATAGTCTAACATAGTGGTTCTCAAACATTTTGGTCTCAGGAACCCTTGACATTCTTAAAAATGATTGAAGCTCCAGCTTGGGTTTATGTGGATTTTTCAGGGATCCCCAGAGTTCCCCCAACCACACTTTTGAGAATTATTGATCAAACACATCTAGTTTAGAGGAAAAAAATGATTTATAGAATCTGGTTTATAGAAAATGTACGTTCTGGGATATTGTTTGTGCGTAGCCAGATAAAATGATTTGGGGGCCAATTACAGAAACACAAAAGGACTTATGTAGGGTTCCTTCTTGTTGAATGGCCTATATTTACAGGCAGACATTTGTAAATCCCACTCCCTTAAGCAATTCAGTTTTATTAAATACCGATGCATCCAGATACTTTTGGATTATATTCATAAAGACCTACTAGGCTTCTACTTTTTTGGTACTGCTTACCTATTTAAAACACTACTAGCCTTAAGACTGCCTTCTGTTTGTTTGGTGAGTAAGATTAAGGCAGGACGCCTGGCCTTGGCTGCATTACCGCTCAGGTCCTTTTCAATACATTATTTTACAGTCCGCCTTGTAATCCATACAACATGCATACAAAGTGTGCTATACATTGTATTGCGAGGGTAGCAAGTGTAGTTCTACTTCTCATATTTGTATTCAATAAACGCGTTTTCAGCTGATGGCGTGATGGCACTAGCAGTAAATATTCCGCCTGGACTGGACTGAGGGAGTCTAGAGCAGTGTTTCTCAACCTTGACCATTTTAAGGCATGTGGACTTCAACTCCCAGAATTCCACAGCCAGCATTGCTGGCTGTGGAATTCTGGGAGTTGAAGTCCACATGCCTTAAAATGGTCAAGGTTGAGCAACACTGGTCTAGAGTTTAAAAACGCTCTCAGGCAGGAAGTAACTTTTCTTTGGTCAGTTATCCATACGTATTCAACTTACTCTCTCTCTAGTTGCAACCTATCTCGTAGGGTTGTTGTTCAAATAAGCTCTCTGCAGAAAGGGGAGCATAAATGTACCGTACCGCAAATAAAGGAGCAGCCCCCACTAATCCCCTTCCCCGCGCTTGGAGCGGGAACCTCGTCCCCCTTCCTCTGGCTCAAGCGGCTCTTCTGCTCTAACGGCAAGTTGCTGTTCAGCGGCAAGAAGCTGCGGAAAGCTACAGCTGGTGGAGGCGCCGCCACGCCAAGGCTTCGTTTCTCGGCCGCCTCGCTCTCGAAAGATCTAAGCGCCGGTTAAGTTTCCATGGCAGCACGCGCGCCTCTTGTTTCATAGCAACGACGGAAAGAATCGAGAATGACAACTTGAGAGCCGCCGTCGATCTTTTAAGGGTCCTCCTATTCCGCCGAATCTCTATGGTAAATTCTCTTTTCCCGCCTCCCTCACGGGAATTTGCGCCAGCTGTGAAATACTCTTTATAGTTTCCTGCGCCCGCGTACTTTTACACCCCTCTCGGTAACGTGAGGCCGCGCGATCCTTGATGACGCAGGCGTACCCTGAACACGTCGCGCCCTCGAGCAGGCGCCGTTTAATGTTGCACAGCGCCCCCTTCGAAACTTCTCATCGTTTGAGGGGGAGCTTGGTAAAGATTTGCTCTGGGATGAACTTTTAAACCGCGCTGTTAAATGCTGCTTAATCTTTAATTTTAAAAAGGAGAGTGTTAAATAGAAGTCAAGGAATATAAACGGTACAATTTGCAAAAGGAGCGATAGCACACTTTTAAATATTACTTTAAAAAGCTTAAATTATTTAATGCCAAAGACCCAAAGATTGTACACCAACATATGGATGGATACCAGATGTTGGATTTTCTCTTTGGTTAATCGGTGTTTCTCAACCTTGACCATTTTAAGGCATGTGGACTTCAACTCCCAGAATTCCACAGCCAGCAATGCTGGCTGTGGAATTCTGGGAGTTGAAGTCCACATGCCTTAAAATGGTCAAGGTTGAGAAACACTGGGTTAAGTAAAGGACCGCAATGCAACACAATTCGAAAAAGATTATTCCACTGGAATTTAGGAAGCACGCCACTTAGTTTAATTCTCTGAAATGCTCATAAAAGTCAATTGTACAGGAGATTTTTCCCCCCTTCAATGAAAAAAAACCCCTCCATGTGGAGAAAGATGCACCTTTATATATGTCCTCTCTTAACAAACCGCAAAGCCTGCCTGAAAGGGAGACATGCCTGTATTAAAACACCCACTTCCAGACCTGCAAGGGAGCTGTGCCACATTTGTCAAACTGCGGGCCAAATAGTTATGCATATATGTAGCTACAGAAACTTAACATTCTACTAGAACAATACATATTTTAAGAAATTAAACTGATTACAAATGAAACAAAGTGTTAAGCACATTTGCTAATTTCCAGCAACTTTGGTCAGATACAGACTTTCTAGTAATGTGTACTTTCCTCTGGCAGATTTAAACATATTTTGTAATTTAATCACAGCAGGCAGAATTCAGTATTTGGCACTGTGGTAGAATTCGTATGTAAAAGCAATTTTCTGGATCTTGGGGCCTAAAAGAAGGCACAAAAGTATATAGACAAAAAAAATAAAAAATAATGAAGTGAAGGAACAAAATGCCTCCCTATGCTACATACAAATGCCAGATTGTATCACTGAAATAGAATACAGTATACAATTAATCTTTTGGGCAAACTTTGACATGTTAAACATTCTTGTACATTATTTTAAGTTATCAAATACACTTGAAGATGATCAGTTATAAAAGAAATGTTGTTCTAAGGGAAACCATATTTATAATTACTGTTAAAATAGCAGCAAACAGAAAACAAGACCAATACTTTTTCTTAACAAATTTTAATAATCATTGACCACCAGGTTGTCTGGGATAAAAACACAAATTACAAGTTACCGCATTTCTGCAAAATGCTACAGGAAGAAGCACAGCATTGCTGGCAATATCCTAGTGGAAAGACTGTTTCGATTGCTTTCTCTTTTTTAAAAAATAAAGATGTCAAGAACTAATTTTGTGCAACTGAAAGTTTATCACTAGAAAATGCTGTAATTGTGGGCAAACTATGCTCTTGCACAAAATACTGAAATTGTAATATTTGCATTTCCAAAAGAAATAGATACAAAAACTCATAAGTAAGATCTGTCTAAAGTATAGACAGTTAAAAGCAAGTGGGGGATTTTGGCTACCTTCTCATTATTATGCTTTTTAATGAGAGCAATGTCAAAAAAATCTAACAGCATCAAAATAAAAAGGCATTAATCCTTGTATTACTCAAAATGCCAAAATTGAGGTAATGCTCAAAATGTCAGTAGTGGAGAAAGAACACAACCTCATTTCTACTGTACTTTAGCATTGTGCATGAGTATAAATTTTGGGAAATCTAGACTCCAAATCTTCATCCCCATCCTAAAAATCATAGAATCCAAATAACTCTTTTCTTCCAGTACAAAAACATGCTGAAGACAGCAAGCTATTTGATCACATAATTTAACTACATTATATTCAGGATGCAGTCCTGAGTGGTAACACAGCTGCATAGCATTTTCTGAATACAATAAATCTAAAAAAAACCTCGCCATTTTTGAATAGGAAATTGCATTTTCAAGCACATAAAGAAATTGAAACATTTCATATTTCATCTTGTGTTTCAGAAGTAACGACATTAAAATATATTATTATTACCTGCAAAAAAGAATTGTACATATAAAAATAACTTGGGGGATAGGTTTGGTGCAATTATTGTAAAAATCAACTGATTCTTTAATGTTTCAGTTTCTTGTTCTAGCTGTTAATACTATAGTATTTAGATTCCCTCCCACATACACAAATTCATAAATCCTTCAGAATTAATTGCCATGCAAAATGCTGACCATTTCTAAAATTACAGATGTTCATTTTTAATATAAGAGAGTATGAGCTCCATGGTATACTTTGTAATTTTGGTTGTAATAAAGTTCTAACAATTCAGAAAAAGTTGTTGCATTTTTTTATCATTTACTTTTTCTGTATTTGGTAAATAAGTCAGATAGCCATTTCTCCTATACTCCAATGTAAATAAATCTTTGCACATTTCAATTCATAACAAAGGAAATATTGGCTTACACAATGGAAATAAATTCTTATACAAACCTCTCAATTAGCCAATTTAGATATGTCTGCCACTTTCTTCTATTGAATTTTAAGTGCGTAAAATTTCATTAAAATTCTGTCTTCCAGTTCCAAAAAATTAATGCCTCACAATCAAACGATTAAAATTGTCTGAAGGAGAAAATTTGTCCTGATCCATTCTACTGTACAGTATTACAAATAAAATCACATGAAAAAAATATCAGGCAATAAAAAATGTACAACAGCTTTGATGTTATACAGAAATATCTTTTAAAAATCAAATGGAATTCATGTTTTCTTATCACAGCCATTTCACTGCTGACTGTAATGGTTATTTCATTTTCATATCCTTGATAAGCTAGCCATTGCTATAAAAATGGAATTGATTCTTTTGAAATATATATCTTGCCTATAGCAATATTGTTTTGTGGCACATATGTCAACAGAACAGCAATCCAAAATAAAGTGACAACTAGATTTAATAAATTAATATTCTTTAAAGATGTACAATGAACATTCATTTTAATCCAAGGTTGTAGGGTATTGGGATATTGCTATTTACACATTTACAGATCTCAGTACTGGTAAGTTCAGAAATTGCAGATAGTACATAGCCTTAACTGCTATCTGAATGCCATGAGAAAAGAAACCAAAATTAAAATATAAAAACCCAGCTGAGAAAATAGTTTGGAAATACCCAAATAATAATGACCAGTCTATGACAAAGAACACAAAGGCAAGGGTAGATCAAGTAATTCCATGTGACCATTTCTATTCTTGTGAAGACTGAGGAGGTGACGGTGATGTCCCTGGTTTCCCAGTTTTTCGTTCATAATTCACAAGTCGTTGCCCAACAAGATATCTAGGATTTAAAAGAGGGTATTTTTTTAAAAAAATAGTCTTCATTTCAAATTTGGTTCTGAAATGAAATACTAACTGAAGGAGCATTTCTTCACAAAAGATACAATTTCACTGAAGGTTTTTTTTTTTAAAAAAAAGGAACTTCCATTGCTTTCAAGGGATACAGGAAGGCAGCATTACTACCTTAATCTAGTCAAACCACAATAAACATGAATTCTATCATTCCAAAATTTTAGGTGCTTCTGGAAGAGCTGATACTGTGAGTGATACTGTGACTGTCAAAAATTCTGTCCATAGCTCCCAAGTATTCCAGCTTCTTAAACATTTAGGAGATTGTCACTATATTCTGGCATTAATAAATCTTGACTAGGATACTTACTTATCATTTTTAATATGCTCATAAAGGCGCTTGAATTGACGGACCTGAAAGGATAAGATGCCCATCAAAACTACTACCATGAGTAGAAAAGGATAAATCCGTCGTTGTACTAAATTTTGCATCTCAGGAGTGACACCTGTAAATAGTAATAGAAAAACAATGAAACTAAAAATTGGAATTCTAAACTTTTCTATTACCATTGTCAAATTTTAATGTTAAGTTACCTTTTCATTTGTAATAAACTATAAATATAAATAATTATAAAAATATTAAATTTCAATTAATGCACTTTAAAATAAAGGTTGTATGTTTATTTTTGTTAATGCCATTTGGGTGTTTTGAAAAAACCCAAGTGCCCAACAACTAGTCTTTTTTCTATTCACTCAAAATTGATACTCTATTTCTCCCTTTCCATGGATTCTTAGTGATAAGACCAGGAGCTTTGTGTAAGATCCCAGTTGCCTGCTGAGATCCAAAAAGGCAAACAATACCGTTTGCCTTCTTTATATGTAAGTTTTTATTTAATATGCTGATTCTGATACTTGAGTAACAACCAGACCGTATCATAAGATTATCAGAAATTGAAACTGGCATATATGCCTAACGAAAATTTTAAGGGGGCTCATATATATAGGATCCAAAGGTCAATCTGCTTTCCACACTGGTATATCAGCTACATTCTAGACTGGTAGTAGTGAACAAGTGAAGCAGGCTGTACTGTCCACTGATGCCAGCTATGCTTCCACTCTTCAACTTCCCAAAGGAAATTCAGCAGCTTCTTGGTCACCTGCTGGCCAAATTCATAGAAATTAGAACTAATAAAACTATGGCATATTTGAATGCTATTTTATATTGAATTTCATATTCATTCGTCCCAAATGTGCTCCTGATTCGAGAACACCTGCCAAACATGACAGGAGTACAAAGTAATTTTCTGTGTCCCATGAACTCTCACACAATCAGAGGTCAAGACGTTTCTTGTAGTTGGCCACCAGGTTTGTACACATCTCAGGAGGGATTTTGTCCCACTTCTCTTTGCAGATCTTCTCCAAGCCATTAAGGTTTCGAGGCTGACGTTTGGCAGCTCGAACCTTCAGATCCCTCCACAGATTTTCTATGGGATTATGGTCTGGAGACTGGCTAGGCCACTCTAGGACCTTAATGTGCTTCTTCTTAAGCCACTCCTTTGTTGCCTTGGCTGTGTGTTTTGGATCATTGCCATGCTGAAATACCCATTCATGACCCATTTTCAATGTCCTGACTGAGGGAAGGAGGTTCTCACCCAAGATTTGACAGTACATGGTCCCGTCCATCGTCCCTTTGATGCTGTGAAGTTGTCCTGTCCCCTTAGCAGAAAAATACCCCTAAAGCATAATGTTTCCACCTCCATGTTTGACGGTGGGGATGGTGTTCTTGGGGTCATAGGCAGCATTCCTCCTCCTCCAAACATGGTGAGTTGAGTTGATGCCAATGAGCTTGATTTCGGTCTCATCTGACCACAATACTTTCATTCAATTCTCCTCTGAATCATTCAGATGTTCATTGGCAAACTTCAGACGGGCCTGTACATGTGCTTTCTTGAGCAGAGGGACCTTGCGGGCACTGCAGGATTTCAATCCTTCACGGCATAGTGTGTTATCAATTGTTTTTTTGGTGACTATGGTCCCAGCTGCCTTGAAATCATTGACAAGATCCTCCCGTGTAGTTCTGGGCTGATTCCTCACCATCCTCATGATCATTGAAACTCCACGAGATGAGATCTTGCATGGAGCCCCAGACCGAGGGAGATTGACAGTTATTTTGTGTTTCTTCCATTAGCGAATAGTCGTACCAACTGTTGCTACCTTCTCACCAAGCTGCTTGGCGATAGTGTTGTAGCCCATTCCAGCCTTGTGTAGGTCTACAATCTTGTCCCTGACATCTTTGGACAGCTATTTGGTCTTGGCCATGGTGGAGAGTTTGGAATCTGATTGCTTCTGTAGACAGGTGTCTTTTATACAGGTAACAAGTCTAGATTAGGAGCACCCCCCTTAAGAGAGTGCTCCTAATTTCAGCTCATTACTTGTATAAAAGATACCTGGGAGCCAGAAATCTTACTGATTGATAGGGGATCAAATACTTACTTCACTCATTAAAATGTAAATCAATTTATAACTTTTTTGAAATGCATTTTTCTGGATTTTTTTGCTGCTATTCTGTCTCTCACTGTTAAAATAAACCTACCATTAAAATTATATGATCATTTCTTTGTTAGTGGGCAAACGTACAAATCAGCAGGAGATCAAATAATATTTTCCCTCACTGTATTTGGATTAGGTTTCAAGACTTATCTTTAGCGATGTTCTTTGAGGATAAAAACTGGAATTTTAAATATCATCTAAGGCTCACCTGATGACTCTCCAAGATATAGCATCAGGGTTTACTAATTTCTTAAATATATTACTGAGTTTTTAAGCTAAACATAAAATACAATAAATATATTGAAGCTATTGATGTGTTAGAAAGATATGGATATACTTGACATATCATTCATTTAAACTGCAGCAAATAAAGATTTGATATTTTAATAATATAATGATGACCATATAATTCCACTGTAAATCTTAACTGAATGTATGGTCCAAATATGAAATCTGCATTGCCATTGCACTTACCTAACAAAGGTGTAATACCAGAAGCTACAATGTAAGGTACACAGAGAGAAAGCAGTAAAACTGAAATAACAGGTGCTGCAAGTTTTTGTATTATAAAGTGTAAGTCAATATTTCGAATTCCATTTGCATAAACCTGAAATATAAGATTAAATATATATGAATAATGACTGTCCAGGAAGATTATATTTAACACAAAGCTTATATTCATAACTGGAAGAGACTGTCAATGTAAACACAGAGATAAGAGGTGCATTTTTAGTTATATTGATTTTGGCCTCCACAAGGCTTAGCGAATATGTTTGATAGACCAGGGCAACTCAAGGTGGGTGGGACTATACAAATTGATGGCAGGAAATTCAAGGATGCAAAATGGATTTAGTTTTATCTTTATAGCACCTAAAATTACCTAGTTTGCCAGTGAACTTAAGTGGCATGATCTGGGGATGCTGTGCAGCCACCAAATGGTTTGACGGGGTAACAAATTATACTTATTTTTTCTTATTAGGGCTCCTATGGGTCAAATGGGCTGAGAAATAATGACTGACTGTGATAAGCTTCCCAGAATGAGGACAATATTTTACTGACTGAAAGACACCTAAATAGGACTATAGTAATCATGAACTAAGTTAAGAAAATGAATGATTACCATTTAGTTGATTTGCAAATAGAATACTAAAGTATATGATTCTTTCTCATTAAAGCACATACACAACTGGGAGATTAGAGCTATGTGAAAATTGATCCAGATGGAGGGAGTAATTGTTAGGGTTGGGGTTCTTCAGACCCCCTTTACTGAATGGGAAACCTCTGCTAGATCCCAATGCTCTCCATAAATAGAAAAAAAGTCTTTTCTGTTTAGAGAATGGCACATCTGTATCCAGGCCATATAATCAAAGTTAATTTAGCTACTGATATACTAATGCTCCATTCAAAATGGACCATTTTAATTGTCTTATAAACATAAATACTCTAATAAAACAGAGTATTTTCTCAATATTGTTGTCTTTGAGACGTGCCATATTAAGAGTTTGGAACAGATATAAAACAAGTTATCGTATGAAGTTGCCTCTTTTGGTGTTCCCCCAAGAAGCATTTTTTAGAAAAGAAATGGTGGTGAAGCTGGACAGGTGGACGTATGGTAAAATAATATCTTTTAGTTCTGGTGACCCTACCCTCACATCTAAGGAAACATTGGCATTAGAAGATCATGTCTACCATTGGTTTACATACTTATAAATGAAAGAAAGATTTAAACTAGATAAAAAGAGTCATGGGTTTGACTTTGTTAAAAATGAATTGGAAATTTTATTATGTGGTAGTGATGACCATATTATTGCTAAGGTTTACAAAATGTTATTGAAATTGAATTTGGAAAGTGAACATGTAAAACACTGTATGATTCAGTGAGCAAGGAACTTTGGGTATGATGTGATGTTTGAACAATAGGAGAACATGTAGACGAAAGGCTTAAAATTCACACTAAACTATAACTTAAAAGAAAACTTTTATAAGATGATGTATCGCTGGTATTTAACACCAGATAAATTATCTAGAATGTATAAAGATATCTCAAATGAATGTTGGAAACATAAATGTAAAGAGGGGACTTTTTATCATTTATGGTGGACATGTGATAAAGCAAAGAAATATTGGAGCAGGATTCCTATTTTAATGCAGAAAATTCTTAAAGTGAATATAAAGATTAACAGAAGCTTTTTTTCTGGGTCTAAGGGAAAAAAATTTGGGGGAAAAATTTGGAACTCTGATTTTATATATGTTGATGGCAGAAGACTACTCTAAGCACAAAAATGGAAGGATGTTTCGATTCCCACCATGGACGAATGGCTACAAAAGTTAATGGAATTAGCAGAGATGGCTAAATTAACTATTTTGATAAAAGAAAAGAATATATGTACTTTTGTTTCTACGTGGAAACCGCTTCTGGACTTTGTGCTTGAGGTGGAAAAAAAGATACTTTGATTTTGGGTTTTACTGATTAGATTGATTTGTTGATATAGAAATGGCTAGTTCATACTACTATAGAAATGTAAAAAGTTGAAGTTCAATGTTAATGCTCTATTATACTGCAACAGAGGGAGTCAGAGGTCAACGCCTTTTTTTTCTTTCCCCTTTTCCACACTTCTCTTTTTCCCATTCCCTTCCCTTTGTTCCCTATTATTTGCTTTTGTGTTTTTGTATTTTATATTATAAGTGAAAATAAAAAATTCTAAACAGAAAAAAAATTGTTGTCTTTGTCACAATAGGCCACATGAGTGACTTTCATCTACAGAACTGTACAAGTAGTTCTTAACTTACAACCACAATTGAGCCCAAAATTTATGTTGCTAAGAGAGACATTTGTTGAGTTTTGCCCCATTTTACGACCTTTCTTGCCACAATTGTTAAGTGAATCACTGCAGTTGTTAAGTTAGTAACACGCTTGTTAAGTGAATTTGGCTTCTCCATTGACTTTACTTGTCAAAAAGTTACCAAAGGTGATCACGTAACCCTGAGATATTGCAACTGTCATAAATATGAGTTAGATGCCAAGCGTCTTAATTTTGATCACATGACCATGGGAATACTACATGTCACTTTTTCAAGTGTCATTGTAACTTCAAATGATCACTAAATGAATTGTTGTAAGTTGAGGACTACCTGTATTTTCTCCTTTCCTTTTTTTTCAGGATACTACATGATCTTCCAAATTGGCTCTGGAGCAGAATATAAGGATGTACAAGAGAAAAGGATTGCCCCTCCCCTCACCCAGTTTTCTGAGGAAAGCAATTCCAACTAAAAAGAAATGCCATTAATTATACATTGATATATTCCATCAAGATACTGGTCACTAAAGCAAACATGATAAATATTTCTAACCTGTTCAATGACTGTTTTCAGCCACCACTGTGGCCCCATTAAAGTTATGGCAGCAATTATTTTAGCATGCAGAACACCAAGGGCCCAGTCCTATTTAAACAAAAGCAATTATTAGTTATTATTTCAATACAGAGCATTCTCTCAGTCTAATTAAGACTTAGTTAAATTAGGAAACAAACCTTGTGTGAAATATATTTATCTTGTATCTACATCAGCATAAGAATGTAAATTCAGAAATCCCCATAAAAATGATTGTTCAACTTTTGATGAAAGTTGATTCTTCTACCTTCCTACCACCTATGATATTAAAGTTGTCCTAATTAATGAAGTTACTGATCCTACTTATAATAGATTTCTGTACAATATCTAAAAGTGATTACATAGGAGGCTTCTGTATATAAATAGAGAAAAATCCTAATCCATTCTAACACTGAAGATAATGAAATGTCTGTTAATGAAATGTCTGCAAGCAAACAACCAAGCTCAGAGAGCACTAATGATTCCACAGGTAGGATGAACTGAACACAAATATGTAAGCAGGCATGTACAGAAATGTACGGTGAAAAACAGCTAAACTATTTTATGAAAGAATTGAAAGCATTTTTCTAAGTCCATTTTCAATATTATTATTTCTGTATGTTTTGAAAAATTCACTGATTTAAGCCTAAATTTAGGATCGCAAGAAGAGCATTATCTGAAACAAGTTGTTTGGCACTCTGAAACTTTCTTTCAGGGTTAGCCGTCACATAAATTAAAGTGGATAAAGAATGAGGTCTTCTGAGTTTTGGCATCTACATGTGAAATAGCCTTGCAAGAATTTTTGATAACACAGACTATTTCTTTAAGCAGATTTTTTTAGAACCTTAATTGCATTATATATTCTGCTGCTTTTAAAAGTCAACATTTTAACTGATATTAGCTTTCCTTGCTGGTTTTAATTTTTAGATCATATTTTAATTTTGTAAGGTACTGCTTTCACAAGGTAGGCTCTCTATGTGTCTTCCTTCAATTAAAAATTAGCAACTTTAGAAGCTGCAAGAACTGACCTGCCATGGGTAGAATAGTGGGGTCTGATCCAAGGGAACTCTTAGGGGAGCAACAATGACTAGCTCAAACAAAAGTCCAAGCAAGAGTGGGACTACACCAGCCAGCAATGCAGCAACTATTAATGTCTTCATTATCTAAAGAACAAGAAAAAAGAATTTTATTTATTGAGAATAACATAATGTGCTGTTTTTAAATAGACAAGTGTGTACATAAATAACATTAAAATCAAGAGGAACTTAAACATATATAAACTTGTGCAGATGCATAAAATCAGAATTATAAGAGACAAATTCTTTACTTAGATCAGATGTATGATAAAATTAGCATGTCAGCTGGGGTCAGAGCAATGGCATCATGTCATCAAAGAGGGCACAATTTTCTGTTAATGATTTTTTTTAATTCCCTTTTTTTCCTCTGTGTTAAGCCTACTGGAGACTTATGACACTAACAGTAATCCAAAATTGTCGAGTAATTTCTGTTGAATTTCACTCAGAAATTCAGCAAAAAAACTCTATTCTTTTGGATTATGATTCAGAGAGTAAGAGTTCCAAGGCAAGCTTGATCTTACTTGTTGCTCTGCCCTTTTTTGCCTGGATAATTAGATAGAATTGAAAAAAAAAATACAGATCCAGTGAGATGCCAAAGGGTCAAACAGTATCTCTTTTTGTCTGTTGTTGTCTGTTCCATCCAATGGTTTTAGAATTTTTAAAAAATATTACAACAGTCCTTGCTTAATGACCAGTTGCTTAATGACCATTCAAAGTTATGACAGCCTTGGAAAGAGTGCTTTACGGCCTGTAAAGCACTTCTGTCACAAAATATTGTAAAAACCCCTCCAGTTACCTAACTAGTAACATTAATAAACTAAAATAATTGAGAATATCTATGCAGTTGTGGCAGGTTGGTGACCAGAGGTATTAACCATTTATTTATGCTTTATCCATATCAGCACTGATTTTGTGACTGGGAAGTTTATAAGAATCTCCAAAATTATACTCTTTAGAATTCCAATATTGTGAATACTTGCGGCTTTCCTCTTTCCAAGGAACATCTGTTATAATTATAGCATGATCCAGGAGACATGGTCTCACTGCATCTATTGAATTCTTTTTCCAAATTTAAAAAAAGAATAAATGTTCTAACAACTTACCATGAGGGACCATTCCTTTACCTTCTGAAAAATCACTTGACGCCCCTGTGGCATCCAAGCAACAAGCACCGTCACAGCCCTAATTGTTAGCCAGCAAACATACAGTCCACAAGCAGCGGTATATAGTTCATGGATTTTAGCAGTTCCTGTCCAAAAAGACATCAGCCAGCGGCCAGCAAACACTGAAAGCAAAAAAATATTAATTATTGCTAGTGAGAAAGGTCTGTGTTATCTTATGGTCATAAAATAATATGGATCCAAAAACTTAAAACTCATTCCATAAATATAATGGACTGGTCCAGTAAGTTGTCTGCTGCAAACATTTTATTAAACTGAAGACAATTTCAATAGCTGGAGGTCCTTATTGTTTACTAAAGGAAGGTCCTAGAAAGTTATTGTAAAATTACTTTTTATTGATCCAAACAGTATGTATTGCAAGTGCACTGCATAGTTGCATTACGCACAAAAAAATGGATGCTTGCAAAAACACTTGCCACTCTTTGTTCTACAGTTAGTTTCCTCTGAAGTCAAAAGCACATCCAGCATTTTTCTAGGAACCTGAATTGTGTACTAGATTGATTACTTACACAATTTTGTATATTGCTGATTTACAATGCTCTTGGTGGTTTGCAATAAAAACAAATTTAAAATCCAAACATTTAAAGTAAAACAAGTAATTAACACTAACAGTTAAAACGAACAGCTAAAAGCCTGAACAAAAAAAAAAATCTTTTGAAGGCCTTTTTAGAAGCCAATAAAAATGTTAGGCAGCAATCCCAAGACTTGGAGTGGCAACACAGAATAACTTGATTTTAACCTGCCATCAAACAAGCAACTGTGGGTGAACCAATACATGCTGAGATTCATAAAGGGGCATTATCTAATACAACTTGGGCTGGTCTAAAGAAAGACTAGAATTCAGTTTCTGTTCTAGCACCTTAACTACTAAATTTATTTGTTTCTATCCTTTTTATTATTTTTACAAATAACTCAAGGCAGCAAACATCCAACACACCTTTCCCACAACAACAACCCTGTGAGGTGGGCTGGATTGACAGAGAGTGAGTGGTTCAAGATCTCCCAACTGGCTTTCATGGCTAAGGTAGGACTAGAACTCATGGTCTCCTGCTTTCTAGTCTGGTGCCTTACTACTAGATCAAATTGATTCTCACAGTTGTAGTTGGTAAATCACCTGAAACTGATAAAAAGCTTTTGTAGCCATTGCCTCAATCGAGGTAAGTACATATTTCAGAACTTAAGAAAAATTCTCAAACAGTGTATTTGCTTCTCATGGGAGCATATAATCTGATTCAAATAGGCAAATGGACTATCTCTCTGGAATTATGGCCCCTCACAATAAGACCTCCATCTTGTCTGGATTCCATTTCAATATTCTTTCTTATCGTTACTGATTGCAAATACCATTTTCTGACAGTGTCACAAAAAATAGATATGGGTATCAGTCCACCTATTGAAAGCACTCAGCTCCAAATTTCTTGATGATTTCTCCCAATACTTTCACATAGATAGTGCAAAAGATTGAGAATGAATGGAATCCTGAAACATGATTTAACAGCTCCCTTTTGAAATAAAAATGGCCTCTGAGCAATATTATCTTAAGTCTGGCTCTGAAATAGGAATGGAATTATCACAAAGTCATGTCTCCTATTTCCAAATTTCTCAAGGGTTCCAGAAGTATACCATGGTTAATGGCACTTAGAACTACTAATAAATCAAACAACACTAATAGAATTACATCTCTAAACAGAGATAATCTATCAGATTGACCAAGATAGACTTAGTGCTGTAGTCTTCAATGAAACAAATATGAATGGATCATGGAATCTGCTTTCTACAGGACTGATTCAATTAAGAAGCCACCACTCTTCCCAACCATTGGACGTTAGAGATCTTATAGCTGTGCATCTCTGAGAGATCAAAAGGAAGCATTTTAAGAAGAGGCCTCATTGTTATAGAAAGCTACACAGCATAACATGCAAGATTAATGAAAAATTAAGTGACCAAAATGGATACCTTGTTATTATGAAATGCATACCTGGTAATGTAAGGCAGATAAGACTTGCAATCAGGAGTGTTATACACATGAAAATGATCAGCAAAAATATCTGAAATATAGAAAAAGTAATTAATTTAATACAGGTATCTTATATGTATGAAATATGAGATTAAAGAAAGACTGATAGTAACCTCACAAATCTCATGGTTCTTATATTGACAAATAAGCCCTATTAGCATGATGTACTCTCAAATAAATCTGAATTGCTGGAGAAGATGCCTTATTTTATAAATCAAAATTATATTTGATTTTATGAATCAGACCATTAGAGTTTATTCCGCAAGCCATAACAAAGCAAGCAATGCTTAGTCTGTTCTTGCTTCCGTGTCTGAACAGCTGAACAGGACATAATTTTTAAAATTTCTTTTAATCTTTGCTAGTGTAATTTGAGCACTCCATTCCTACAGACTATATTCTCCTAGCATTCCAAGAATCAAAGTAGCTTTTCATATAAAAATTAAGACAAATTTCAATCCTTCTCTGAAATATATACGCATACTGATTCACACATGGCTAGAGGATTAAGGGACTTTAAAAGATGCTGTATACTTGCTTCTGTGTGAGAAACCAACATGAACTACTTAAATGCTGTCTCAGCCTATGATTTTGTTAAGAAGATGTCTAGATTTTTCCAGCCAAGTCCTTACAATCCTGGTAAAATAGTAAAGGTAAAAGTTTCCCTATCCGGTAGTGTTCGACTCTAGGGGAAGGTGCTCATCTCCGTTTCTTAGCCAAGGGAGCTAGTGTTGTCCCAAAACACTTCCGTGGTCATGGGGCCAGCATGACTATACACACCAAGGTGCACAGAATGCTGTTCTTTCCGACCGAAGTGGTCTCTATTTATCTACTCGCATTTGTATGCTTTCAAACTGCTAGCTGGGCAGGAATTGGGGCAAGTAACACTCCTTTGCGTGGTGCTCAGGTCTCAAACCTGGGCTGTCAACTTTCCATCTGGCAAGCCCAGCGTCTTAATCGCTAAACCACTGCACCCTTTAACACAGAAATACTGCCTTTATAATTGTTTCATTATATCCCACAGAAAAAAGGTCCAGCCAAGCATGAATATTGTATCAATCCTAACACAATGAGATTCAAAGTGAGCATAAGCTAAAGAGACAGATGATATTATACCCTCTTAAAACTACAACCCTAAGAATTAATTTCTGCAGATAGGAGAAACACAGAATAAAGTAGACACTAATTAATTATTCTAGGTATTAAAACAGCCTACCCTGAGTGGAAATTTTAAAGGCCGGTGATAAGGCTGAAAACCAACAGGTCCTCCTTGCTGTAATATGGCTTGGTGGGCTGCATGCAGACCTTCTCCTACAACTGGAATGGCATTATTATTGCGAGCTGGTTGGTTATTAGGCTGCTGGTTTGCATTGTTTTCATTCTCTTCCTGGTCTCCCAGTAAGTAAGAATGAAGATCCCTAATACAAGATTTAATAGTATTTAATTGAATATATTAACATGAAAAGAATAAAAATGACAATAAGCAATAAAATATGAATAATCTATTTTCATGGCAGATTCAAACATGATTATATTCATTTATTTATTCAATTTCTATAGCCACCCATCTCAAACAAGTGATTCTGGACACCAAAGCTGTCATCTTAATTAAGTGGAATGTTTAAAAGAAGCACTGTAAAACAAACTATAACAACAACAAAAAGTAAACTAATCATATGTAGTTTCAGGAAAGCAGTCCCCCTTTATTCTGTGCCTTCAGGTCAGTTTTTTACTCCTGGCAATTGGGTGGAAAAGCCCTTGCAGTTTTCTTGTCAAGATTTTAGAAGTGATTTTCCACTGCTTGCCTTCTAGGGCTGAGAAAGGGGGACTGGCCCAAAGTCACCCACTTGCCTTTGTGCCTAAGGCAGAACTAGAACTTATGATCTCCCAGTTTCTACCTTGATGCTTTAACCCAGGGGTGTCAAACTGCTGGCCAACAGGCCGGATGCATCACGTCAAAACCGCGCCCACCCCATTGTCGGCAATGACATTGCGAGTTTGACGCCCCTGCCTTAACCACTACACTAAGCAAAAACATTATCAAAGAGATAAATATATGAGATTGCTGCAACTTCATATTTACTCCTTAAGGTCAAAATAACAAAAAATGCCTAAGTGTGCAACTGCAGCACCACATAGGATAATACATGACTATTGCCATTAGCATTCAGGGAGTTTTCGACAACAATTGAGCAATATATGCACAGTTGTATTCCATTTAAATTAAACAAAATGTTGCTTTCATTAAGTGAAAGTAAATGAAAGTTGCTTAACCTTTACTGGACCAACCTGAAGTCCAATACACAAACATTACAGGTAGTCCTCGACATAACCACAAATGAGTGCAAAATTTCTGTCGCTAAACAGATCTTCAGAAAGCAGCTGGTTCATTGCTCATCCTTCCTACACAGTGGAAGCCATGTGGTGTAATCCTGGAAGCAGGTGCCATTTTGGGAACAGCCACATTGTGGCCACTCTGAAATTGCATCCACTTCCGGGATGGTATCATGTGGTCTTCACTGTGTAGAAAGGTTACACAGCTGCTTCCCAAAGATCTACTGCAAAGATGATGGTACATGATGGAGAGGGTGGGGAGGACCAGGTGGTAGGATCCAGCAGAGTGGGAAATAGGCCCAAGGCCTGTGGGGAAACCAGTGAGAGGAAAAAGCGGAGCACAGGGTGCCTCAGGGTTGGGGGAGGGCTGGCCAGGCCATGTGTGAGCTGGGAAGATACTGTAGTGCTAGGCCTCCTAGAGCCTCTCCACTCAAGGTATCCCATTTGCACAATGACTGCAACAGGAAAAGCAGGGATGGGGGTTGTTAAGCAAGCCAATCACATGGGTACCTTGCTTAAAGACTGTCAAAACTTGTGACCATAAGGGGCAAGCTCCGTTATGGTTATAAGTCAAGAACTACCTGTATTTATCCTCAAAGTTTTAGGTTAGCTGAAAGGGTCAAAATACAGGTAGTCCTGGACCTATGACCATAATTAGGATGGGAGTTTCTGTTGTAAGTCATTGTGGTCCTAAATTTTACAACAATTTTTATTGTGCTGGTGAAGCAAATCACCAGTTATTAAGCAAATCACATGGTCATTAAGCAAATCCAGCTTCCCCAATGGACCCTTTTTTCAATTTTTTTGTCAGAAACTGATAAAAAAGATTACAAATGGCAATCACATGACCATGAGGGCAGTGCAACAAGTGCAAGTAGAGGTCATGAGTCATTTTTTTTAAGGTTGCTGTAACTCTGAACAATTGTTAAATGAATAGTGGTAAGTTGAGGACTACCTGTACTACTCCCCTCCCCCCAAGCTACCTCAAAGTACAGGTAATCTTTGACTTACAACAGTTCATTTAGTGACTGTTCAAAGTTACAGCGGCACTGAAAAAAGTGACTTATGACCATTTTTCACACTTATAACTGTTGCAGCATCCCCATGGTCATATGATTTATATTTGGATGCTTGATAACTGACTCACATTTATGACAGTTGCGATGTCCTGGGGTCATGTGATCCTCTTTTGCGACCCTCTAACAAACAGAGTCAATGGGGAAGTCAGATTCATTTAACAACCGTGTTACTAATTTAAGAACTTCAGTGATTCACTTAACAAATGTGGTGAGAAAAGTTGTAAAATGGGCAAAACTCATTTAACAAATTTCTCACTTAGCAACATAAATTTGGGGCTCAATTGTAGTCATAAGTTGAGGACTACTTGTATAACATATCACATAAGAAAGAAAATGGGAAGAAAGCCTCAAAAATATCAAAAGTTGGGAAAACAGGTTATGTAGGAAGCAATTAAAATATATTCAAATAGATAATATTCAAATAGCTTCATACATCCCCACCCACATACAGAATGTATATTTTAAAGGAATAAAACAATTTCTCTCTTGCATAAACTTAAAATAAATATAATAAAAATGCTGCATAGTAATTTATACTGCTTCATTTTCAACAAATGCTAAGCCCTAATATGTATATTCTTTTGAGTTGGACTGTAAAGTAGACAAACAGCTTCAATTATTTAAGTCACAGAAAGTTTAACTCAATTATTTGAACGGACTGAACTCTTCATACTTACAATAAGAAGCCAGCAGTAACAGTCCATCCTCGTACAAGCCCCTTCAGCCACTGCCTTGTGTGCCCTTGTTCAAGCAAAGCTGGTAGAACCACTTGAAGCAAAAGTAATTCTAAGGAAAGTTCACTTACAGGAGCATCGCTGTGGGAATAAAAGAAGCTGACATATTTTAAACAAACTCACTGTCTTACTGATGCAAGTCTAATTGTACTGATGCAACTATATCATTGGTTGCATTTTTTTCTTAAACATTGTTAATTGTGGGCATTCCTTCTGAGGCAAAATTAAATTAAGTGTTGCATGTTTCCCCCATGACTAGCATGATCCAAATTAGGATACAGATCATAAAGTCTAAAAATATCCTCCAAATGATACAAGTCTGCTCATATATCATATATGAAAAAGGAAGAAAAAATTATCTTTCATAAATAACTGTTTGGTTCAAATATAAAGGTATTGTTCAGTGGAAAACTTGGATTTTCTTGTTTTCCTTGTTTTTATTTTGGTTTCAATTAACCACATTTAAGCTTATATATATATGTGTTAGCCTAGAAAAGTACCAGGCTCAGACAAGATAATTCCTTCTTGCTTGAAAGCTTGTGCTCATCAATTAGTCCCCATCTTCACCCGAATCTTTAATAAATCACTAGAGATGTGCTGTGTTCCTTCTTGCTTCAAATGCTCTACTATCATCCCAGTGCCAAAGAAAGCCTCTATCAAAGAACTGAATGATTATAGACCGGTTGCTCTGACATTCGTAGTTATGAAAAACTTTAAAAGGTTAGGGCTAGCCCACCTGAAAAACATCACAATCTGCTGTTAGACCCCTTGCAATTTGCCTACCGGGCAACTAGATCAGCAAATGATGCTGTTAATATGGCATTGCACTACATTCTACAACATCTTGAATCTCCAAAGACCTATGCAAAGGTCCTTTTTGTATATTTCAATTCAGCATTCAATACCATCATTCCACATATTCTTCTCACTAAACTAAATCAGCTAGCTGTGCCTGACCACGCCTGTAAGTGGATCCTAAGCTTTCTAACAGACAGGAAGCAGCAAGTGAAGCTAGGCAAAATCACATCAGATACCTGTACAATTATCACAGCCCCCCCCCCGAGCTGTGTGCTCTCTCCACTTCTCTCTATATATCAATGACTGCATCTCAAAAGATCCCTTTGTTAAAATACTGAAGTTTGCAGATGATACAACAGTGATTGGCCTGATTCGAGACAACAACGAATCGGCATACAGATGGGAGGTTGAACAACTAGCCTTGTGGTGTGACCGGAACAATCTTGAACTGAACACACTCAAAACTGTAGAAATGACTGTAGACTTTAGGAGAAACCATACTATTTTACAACCTCTTACAATACTAGACAACACAGTATCAACAGTAGAGACCTTCAAGTTTCTAGGTTCTATAATATCTCAAGATTTAAAATGGACACCTAATATCAAAATGTAATCAAAAAAGCACAACATAGAATGTTCTTCCTGTGCCAACTCAGAAAACTCAAGACTGCCCAAGGAGCTGCTGATACAGTTCTACAAAGGAATTATTGAGTCTGTCATTTGCACCTCTACAACTGTCTGGTTTAGAACTGCAACCAAACAAGACAGACAGACTTCAACGAATAGTTAGAACTGCAGAAAAAACAATTGCTACCAGCCTGCCTTCCACTGAGGACCTGTATACTGCACAAGCAATAAAAAGAGCTATGAAAATATCTACAGACCCCTCACAACCTGGACATAAACTGTTTCAACTTCTTCCCTCAAGACGACGCTATAGGGCATTGCACACCAGAACAACTAGACATAAGGACAGTTTTTTCCCCATGCTGTCACTCTGCTTAACAACTAATTCCTACAACACTGTCAAAATACTTAGTAAAGCTATATTACTATGATACTCCTCATCTTTCCTATTACCTATCCATATCTTCTTATGCCTATAACTTTGCTGCTTGTATCTTACAATTTATATTGTGTTTTTTTGTAACCTAGTATGATTTTTGTTGTTTGCTTAGCTAGTGCTCTATGACTATCACTAAGTGTTGCATCTTATGATTTATGATGGTTGTATTTCACAATTTATGATTAATGTATTTTCATGTTGTATATGATCATGATTATCACTATTACTTATATGTACACTGAGAGTTTATGCACCAGAAACAAATTCCTTGGCCAATAAAGAATTCTAATTCTAATTCTAATTCTAATTCTAATTCTAATTCTAATTCTATTCTATTCTATTCAGAAAGTCAAGATCAGAAAACATGATTTGAAGAGTTTCCTACAACTAAATTTTGTTGTGGGAAAGATGATGAAAGGGGAAATATATGACTCTGAGATCCATTCATATATTATTAAATCCATGTTTTAAGATCCATTCAAACTAGGTAAATATTAATCAGTACTGTTATCAATTCACAATTATATAACCAGCAGTTCACTCAAATAAACACACACAGAGCTACCAGCTATGAAATGAAGTAGTTTATCTTACCTGTAGAGCATTACATTATATGGTAGAAAGTGAGGCAGCAGATATTTAATAATTCGTATAGGAAGCCAAAGCATGAGCAACACAATTGAGCCAAAGACAATCTGAAACAACAAAAAAATATAATTCTGAAGTAACTTTTCCATATTTAGCTTCAGTTTAAAGCAAATTCAAAATGAGCTTAATTCATACTACATTTTTGAAGATAGCAAACTTCTTTCTCCTTTCTTAGCTTCCATTCTTTCACTGCCATAGTTTGCCCTAGCTTCAAAATTAAAAAAATGATTCATAGATTTTGACAGAATCAAAATCCGATGCTAAATTGTAATTTATTCTTTTTAGATAAACAAGAATTAGCCATACTATCCTTTGCAAACAATTTTTTGCAATGGAGACAAACAAATTAAGAGAGAAAAAAATGCCAATGCATAGCGAGTTTTCTCTAAGAATTTCAAGTATTATCAAAATCCTGCTATTAATTTGATTATTTATAAAAGTAGTTTGCTCACACATAGCCACATTTATGAACTAGTAAGAAAGTTCAACTATAACTATTTTGACCTTGAAAGCACATTCTCAGGTTCCCTTAATTAAAAAAGGTACTCTTAATGTGAGATTACTCATAAAAAAAAAAAAGACAATGTAGTGTATACATTATTAAATAACCTACAGATGTGGATTATATAGAAAAAACTGAAATTATCTATGACAGCTTTTATTTACGTAAGACACAAAAATGAACCAGACTGCTGGTGATTTAGAACACTTTTCCTTAGAATATTACAAAAAGACGGTAATAAACACGTATTTATAAACCATTATTTATGGTTTAAATTTCCTATAGATTCAATATGACAAAAGTTAAGGTATCATAAATGTCTATTAAAACCTGAGAGTAATTATAGTTTGTTAGTTGACATGTTGAGTGTAGAGGGAAAACATTTAATTATAAAAAGAATCTGAATGCACAAATATTTGTTGCAATAAGAATAACAACACTACAAAAAAACTAGAAATGTAACTTTACCACTGATAAAATAAACCTCCTGAGATGTCTATAAATGGGTAAGTGAATCATTTCTTGAACTGGATTAAAGTCTGGATCATTTAAATTCCTCAGAAACCAAAGGACACCAGGTCTCAGTACCTGAAAAGGAAAATTAACACTTCAATGTTTTGAAATTATTTTTCTAATAATTTAATATTTTAAAAACCTGTAATGTTCCATATTAATTTTCAGTATAATTTATACCAACCCCCTCAATCTATTGAGAACAAGTGAGCCAGTTTTGCTGCTAAGCAAAGATATAATGTTTTAGGAAAGGGTGCCAGATGATTCTGATGTGAAAAGCCTGCTGGTTGAATGTCATCTTCAGTAGTTGGGAAGCATTCAAACAGCCGAGGCTGACTCCACTAGGAAACATCTGGAGCAGTTGTGTCAGATATTGTATATCACAATCCTGAGCAGACCTAGTCTCGGAATGAGTCACAAACTTCAGAAAGCTGAACAGGGTTACTTGGTGTATTTCTTCATATCAAGGCAAGAGCCCCACAGAAGATAACCACTAGCTGGCAGCTCTTCAGTGAGAACAATCTATCCAACCTAGATTCTGTGTACTCATGTCTTGCAGCCCATGTATCCTGGACTTGATCTTGGACCAACCAATAACCTTCCCAGGAACGCTAAAGGTTGGACTTCTTCACAATGAAACTCTTGCATTTCCATAAAGTTTTCTAGAGTGTGCCTAAATATCTACCTGGTTATTTGCTTCACTGTCATTTATATTTACTTGGGTGGAAAAAGAACCACTGATAACGAACTGGTACTTTTTCTCTCATATCATCTAGATTTTTCAACATGTGGGTTTTTTTCCCCCCGTGGCAGCTTTAAAAGTATGGGCGGTTGATTATGAAGGGAATTTCCTCACTTAATACAATGTATTAACTCAATTACGATTAACTTGACTATCTCCCAGACTTGACCAACATTCAGAGTTTGATTTTCTAATATTTAAAAGGGACCTTAAATTTATTCTTTTTTTAGGGTAATATGATGTTGGAAAAATCCATTCTTTTCAGCTGCAGTACCCAATTCCAGTTTAAATTAGGATAGTGCCTGAATTAAAAGACATTTGTAAAATTTTATACATGCAGGTGTTATGGGTATTTTATACTGTGTTATGATTTGTTAATGTCTAATGTAGCCCATGAAAATATATGTGCATATGAAATAATACTATTAGTGCATCTAGCGCTGAAGTTTTGTATAAAGGCCCATGACTTACATATTTAAAGAAAAATAGAGTTGAAATTTAAATAAATACAAATCCAGTACATATACAGAATCTGCTAGCTCTACTGAACCACTAATCCTACTTAGTTTAGAGCTTCCATTCCATCTGGCAATTTAAAAATTTATCTCTGAGCTTGCTTTTTTTCCCCCATTCTCCTCCCCTTTTCTACTATGCCCTTTCTTTTCAAAGTGTAACATTGCAGGCTAGGATTTTCTTGCTTTATTCATCTTACATAAGCTGGCTTGGGAAAATGTTCAATTGAACGTGATACTAATGGTATACATAATTAAATCTGCATAGTATTTAGCCTGATTATTCCTGATCCCAATATATTCTGTCATGAAAGACTTACTCAGATTGTTTTTGCTGAAATAATACAGTTATCCTCTATCATTTTTTTCAATTTTTGAATTAGATAACAACAACAACAACTATTATTATTATTATTATTATTATTATTATTATTATTATTATTATTATTATTATTATTATTATTATTATTATTATTTGGAAGGGACCTTGGAGGTCATCTTGTCCAACCCCCTGCTCAGGCAGGAAACCCTATACCAGGGGTGTCAAACTCGCAACGTCATGTGACGTCTTGCGACGTATCACAATCTTTTTTCCATTGCCGGCAATGGGGTGGGTGCGGTTTTGCCATGACGAATCCGGTCCGCAGGCCGGCAGTTTGACACCCCTGCCGTATGCTATTTCAGACAAATGGCTATCCAGTCTCTTCTTAAAAAGTTCCAGTGTTGGAGCATTCACAACTTCTGGAGGCAGGTTGTTCCACTGATTAATTTGAACATCCAATAATTTTTTTGCAATGTGGAAAACTGTTAACATTTAACACCTAGGTTTTCAATATATTTTCAGTACTTACCTCTCTCAGGAGGAGGATGAAGGATGCAAAATAGAAGACATATACCATTCCAACTAGCCAGTGTAGGAACATTGTAGTGCCAGGAGCAGACTGAAAGCTCAATTCTCTATCCTTCAAAGTAGCATCAAACATTTCCTATGTAAAAGATATCAATGATATTTTTCTGCTTTTCAATCTGGGAGTGACTCAGAGCTTTAAATGACAAAAAACACAAACCTTTTACATGTTCTCATAGTAAGAAAACACCTATAGAATCTCCATTATGATACTGGATGGCCTATCATTATTTTTCATAGAATTTCAACATTTAATTGTATGTGAAAAATAAATGTTTTTTTAATATAACTATAGTAATAAACAATCTTCAATATCTAACACTAAACAAAATCTAAAAGTTAAATTCCAATTTACAAATACAGGCAGTCCTCAACTTATGACCACAACCGAGCCCAAAATTTATACTGTTAAGTGAGACATTTGTTAAGTGAATTTTGCCCCATTTTACGACTTTTCTTGCCACAGTTGTTAAGTGAATCATTGCAGTTGTTAAGTTAGTAACAAGATTGTTAAGTGAAACTGGCATCCTCATTGACGTTGCTTATCAGAAGGTCACAAAAGATGATAACATGACCCAGGGACACTGCAACCATCATAAATATGAACCAGTTGTCAAGCATCTGAATTTTGATCACATGACACTATGGGGATGTTGCAACGGTTGTAAGTGCAAAATAGTCATGAGTAATTTTTTTCAGTGCTGTTTGAATGATCACTAAATGAACTGTTGTAAGTCGAGGACTACCTGTATAACTTCTCTCAGGCAAAATTGGCACTGCAAAACAAAGTACAGCAATAGTTTTCCCCAAAATACTAGTCTTACCAGCGAACAAATGTCCAGCCACCAGCCACAGATAAGAGGAAAAACACCTATTTCTACCACCACTAATAAGGACACCTGCAAAATAAAAAGTCAGATAGTTGTTTGTATATTCACAAGCACTGCATATTGACTTAATTTGTATTGGTTTTTATAACTTTCTGCCTACAGATTCACTTTTAGTAAATATCTGATTTTTAAGACTGCCTTACCTTGACAACGATGTAGCACACACCAAGCAAGCGACGTGATCTCTGAAATTTTACAAGCGCTGCTACACCCTATATAATATGGTCAAAGAAATAGATATACTTCATAGTGTAATATTACTTTATGGTTGAAGGTGTTAATTCACAGGAAATCATTTCAGTCAACAGGACATTCTAAGCCCCACATAAATAGAGTATGCAATCCTCTGTGCTTCAAACACTCTACTATAGAGGGAGCCTGATGCTAATAATCTAAGAATGGAATACAATTAATTGATTTTTTCTACCTCAAGAAGATTTACCTCAAAAGAGATAAAGCAAAATCTACTAAGTCTTGGAATATAGAAGAGAGATCAACCAATGTTCAAACGTTAAGATTTATGCAAATATATAAAAGGATACATGACTGACAATTAATGAGACTGCCAGCAGCACATAGCCAACGATGGTTGTGATTAGGCCTTCAAAGTGAGAAGCTTGAACCTAAAAACCAAAAACACACAGCATGTATATATCAAATAGAATATATCATGTATATATCAAATAGACCACTTTTGTAAGAAGTCTATAAAACATTTTGTGGTACAATATAAATCAACCATCAGGTTTTCTGTTACATGTGCTTTTCATTCCTAAATAGATTTTAACACTAATGATGCTGATATTTATTATTATTTTAGCTGACTGAACATTACATAACTGCTTAACTATGATAGATTAATCAAACAGTTATAAACAGAGACTAGATTTATCTCCTGCCCTTTTTGTAGAGAAACTCAAGTAGGCACACATAGTGCTCCCTTCCTATTTTCCACCCCACAACAAACCTGTGAAATGGGTTGGACTGAAAGAGAGTGAGTGCCCCCAAATCATTCAGTGAACACCTACGGCAGAAGTAAACTGGATTGAAAATCCCAATCAATATTCACTTGATTCACCACCAATAATCATACTCATACTACCCACCCAAAGTAGCTCAGTGAAAGAGATTCTGATCAGGTAGAAATGTCCTTCCACTGGCCATACCGTAGTTTGTGGCTACCACTTAACATTCCCTTTCCCAAATTTCCTGGCATGTGCAGGTACTGAGGGTTGAAGAGAATTATTTGCTTTTCAAAAAGAAATCATTGCTTTCTTATCTTGTGTGATTCTGCTGAATGGGGGGGGGGGACAGAAAATGCTGTCTGAAAAATATCTACTATGAGAAAAACTGGGTGCTCTTTCACCTATATTACAGTTTTTGCAGAGAGGAAAACTAAAAAAATCACAGATACATTCCTTCCCTAGGTTCTTGGCAGAGGTTGTGCTTGGTTTTTTTTTTTTTATAAAAATCCAACACACCGGATAAAAATCATCCTTCCTTTACTCAACAGGAAAGATCGGAAACCAGGACAATTCAGTTCACAAGTAAAATTTCTGTGGGATTAACAGAAACACTTACATATTCTTCAAAGCCAAGTCCAACTATAGAGAAGTGGCCGATGTGATAGGGGCAAAATGCTAGGAGAAAAAGAAATTGGTGATAGATGGCTCTTTCTGATGAATATACATCTTAAAACTAACCATTTGATAATAAATGGATGCAAATAACTGGGTTTATAAAATTTGCTATATAAGCATGGCCCAAGTTATGCCAAATAACAATTTAGTGCAAATGAAAAGCTCAAAAACCTTTTCAGCATATGTCTTGTTTTGTTATTGGATTGAACAATTCTGGTCATGATTAGCTGTAATTGGTTTAAAACAAGTCAATTTCAGAATTCAGTTGACCATAATTACAATTAACCACAGTTCGTCATTCAGAAACTTGATGAATTAAAAGCAGAAATGAAAGCTATCAGCCCCTTCTAGACGACAAAAGCCATGAGCCCAAGTCTCTGCGTGGACCAATTATATTTGGGTGAAAATACAATTATTCAATAAAGCAAAGTTTGATTAATACTGTCTGGATTTTATAGATTTTGTAAAAAGTAGCTTCAAAATGATTAGTTTTCACAGCAAAACTATTTTTCTGCAATTTCAGTTTGCATGGATTATAATGTATTAGAATAAAAATCAGACGCAACAAGTAATGGTATGAGCACACTCCTGGGTAAAAAAAACCATTTGAGGCCATATGTAAAATTATAATTATGCAGTCACTAAATTGCATGCAGGGCCATTATGGAGCCAATCTCCTTTAAGGAACATGAAAAAAAGCTATTTCTTTTCCTAACAAAATCCCATAATTAGTAGTTAAAATTCATGCAGCTCTATCATAATTTGTACCATATGAAAAATTATTCTGAAATAACTGAAAATGCAGTAACTTACCAAAGACAAGTATGAAAAGTGTGTTTAATGATACCACCCAAAACACATGTTCCTGAAGTGGGGAAAAATGAAAAAAACAACAACTGATAAGCAATATTATCTTACATTGTGTTCTTGTCATTCTGCCACTAATTCTTTTTCTAATTTTTGTACAATGCAATGTAGGATTTTCTGCAATATTCACATTATCAAGAGAAAAGCGCACATTCACGTCATCAAGAGAAAGGTGTAATGTACTGTATTTATTTGTTCAATTTGTATGGCTGCCCATTTCAAACAAGTGACTCTTGAGTGGCAAACAATCATAAAATTAATTAAAACAGTTGCAATCACCATACCAAAAGAAAAAGTAAATACATACAACAATTGAGTATTATTATAATCCATATATGTTAGCATAGCTAGGAAATGGACCCTTTCACACAAGCCTGGGCATATAAGGAGGTCTTCAAGGCCTTCCGAAAGGCCAACAGAGACAGGACCCTCTTAATCACTGGAGGGAGAATGTTCCAGAGGGCAGGCAATAGGCAAAAAAGACATACCTCCTGGTCCTCACCAGCCAACATTCCTTGGCTGACACGACCCAGAGTATGCCCATCCTGCTGGACCAGAATGGACAGGTAGAAACAACTGGGAGAAGATGGCCCCTCAGGTAACTTAGTCCCAAACCATGAAGGGCTTTAAAGGTGAAGTGCACCCAGAAACACACTAGAAACCAATGCTGTTCATGAAGTAGTAGGTATTATATATGCTGGCTAATCAACACATTACCTGTGCAGTAAATATGTCACAAATATTAAACTTTTTTTTTTTTTAAACTTGGCATTTCTAAAAAGTAAGTGGTATATTTAGCTGACACTATAGTCAAAGATTTAACATATTTGGATTCAATAATAACAATAACCATTACAATTTACTTACCAAAAAAACTAGGGAACCATCAAGTCCAAGCATCTATGAACAAGAGATAATTTTGAACATTAACTAACATAGCATTCAAGAGGCTGCTAAGTTTTAAAGAACTGCTATTTCCCAACCTGTTCTCAATTTGTTGGAAAGGTGCAAAAGTTAAAGTGGGTTAAAAGTGACACACCAAGTGGGTTGATACACTGTACCCAAGCATTAATTATGGTTTATAAATCAAAATGGCTGAGTTCACACATTATGCTAGTGGATCAAACACTGTGAATTAGTACAATATGAGCAGCCAATATATGCTGGTCTCTGACCATAATAAAGGTTTGTTTTGATGAATAATATTTTTACAAAGTATCACAGAAATGTGTATCTTTTATTGCCAAATTCAACTGGAAAAGCAGCTTCAAAAAGGAACTAGAATTAGAGAAATAGCAAAAGAAAAAAGGATACTTTATAAAGTTATATTTTGCAATTTTCACACTCTAAATTGTTTCAGGAATTTTTACAAAGTATATTTTCCCTTGTAAATATGCCTTTCTTACCAACAATATTCTCTCTCTTCCCCAAATTGCTATTTATTTCTATTAAAGGTTATTTTGTATCAACTGTAATATACTACAAGGAAAAAACTCTTTCTGAACATATAGGCCATACTCACTCTCTCCCATGTAAGTTCTTCTGCTGCTCGATCCCATTCCAACGCATTCCAATTCATGTCATCTACACAGAGTATCAAAATATTATTAAAGAAATAAAATTGATATATATGCTATATTCTTCAAGGAGAACACTATTTGTATTTGCTCCAGGCTTGGACAGTTCTAGTTTGATGGTTGAGTAACATATTGGGATGTTATCCAGGACATGTTTGAACTCCTGGAAACAAAGGAATTGGAAAGGATTGTCTGTTCTATAAACACTGCTGCTGTATATGGGATCTGGACCCTTACTTCTAGCTCATCTAGGCAGGAAAAGGGTATGCGAATGACTAGATCCAAGAAACTGGACTTTCTCTTCTTGGACAGAGGATATGACACTAGCACTAATGATGTTACCCATACCCAATTTGGATTAATGAAACATCTGCAAGAAAACAACCAAGCTCAGAGAGGAGCAAGGACCCCTCATTTCAACCCTGAGCTACAAATATTCTCCTTTATTGATGTGCCACCTGCCTTGGAAGAACAGTCTCTCTTGAAGAAGGGATCCCTCTTTCCAGTCCTATCGAAGAATTATCATCCTATTTCCAACTATCCCTTTGGGGAGAAAGCTGTTGAAAATGTACTGTTTCAGCTGCCGAGAATTATTGATGACATGGATTATCTGGAAACTTTTCAGACTGGATTCAAGCCCAAGTACAGAGCAGAAGCAGTACTCTTGTGACCCACAGTGGGACCTAGGGGATGGGAGCTTCCCTCTCTTGTTTCTATTAGGTTACTTCACATCCTTCAGTATCACCATAAGGTCAGTGTGCTGGTGGTTCCACTCAGTGCTTATAGATGGGGAGCAATTGAGCAGATGGAGTCCATCCCTGCCTGAGGCAGAATTTGGTGTCTGGAAGATGTGAGAGTTCACGTGGATAGAAACAAACTTAAGATTTAACCTCAGAAAGACAAAGTTACTGTTTATCCAGAAACATCCTGATCTGTGAATATTCCAGTATTAGTTCTGGACAGAGTTGCTTTACCAATAAAGAAAATGATCTGCACTTCCACTAAACGAGATAGAAACTCTGATTGGAAGCTTTGATCAGGATGCTCAGTCTATAGTGATTCATATCATCATCACTTGTACAAATTACTGCATTATGGTCTATAAAGGAATATAAATTCACAAGCTACAGTTGGAACATAAGACTGAAAAGCTACTACTACCAGTAGGTGACAGGTGCTCTATAAATGTTATACCAATTCTTCAATGGCTGCATTGGTTATCAACAACTTCCAAGTCCAATTTAAAAATGCTATTTTTGATGTAGCCAGTCGTATACTGTATAATTTGACTCCAGATTATCTAAGAGGCTATTATGTCCAGATATAATCTGCCTGGTCCGTGCCTGCATGCAGGTAGTGTGTGATTAGGGCCCTGTCCCTATATAAATTCAACTGTAAACTGTCAGCAGACAATTCTGATATTGGCAAAAAAAAAAAAACAAATAAATAAATGTAGGTTAACAAACTGTACAATTAGAAAGTCCTGTTATAATAACATGTAAAGACGTACAAATATTTTGGTAACTATAAAGCTGATGTTTTCAATGTTTAGGCAGATATGGTCAGCTGTTTACCAGAATACAATAGAATAATTATTATATTTACTCAATTATTAGGGAAGTCTTAAACTTCATTGTACTTGCTGTATTGTTGTTACTGTAAATACACTGCGCAAAATTGCACAAAATGATACAATTTTTAAGTATAATTGTGTTTACTAATATTATATGATCTGAAGAAAAAACATAGTTTAGTAATCTTAGAAAACAATTTCCCTAGAAAGTAACCTTTGAAATAAATGGGCCAAAATATATAGTTGTTAAAAAGCAATCAGTATACCTTGCCCTCCATTGTTTGCATCTGCTGCATCTTCAACTACAACATCTTCTTCATCTTCATTGTCTTCTTCTTCATCATCTGGCTGTTCTTCTAGAATTTCTGGATTTTCACCTACAACTACATTCTCAGCAGGCTGGTCCACAGGCTGAACAAGTACAGCATTTTCAGCACCAGCATTTCCTACGCCCTGAGCCTGAATGCAGAAAAATCAACAAAAATTCAGTTGGACTAAGATGTTGTGCTGTACTTTGTCTATGAAAATTGTTCAAATATTTTGAAGAGGAAATGTAGAAGCAAACTTCTTTTTAACAAGGTCTTGCTGCTATAGAAAGATTCTTAATACTTCAGACCCAACTGGGAGCTGATTTGGTCTAGTGGTTAAGGCACCAGGCTAGAAACCAGAAGACCATGAATTCTAGTCCTGCCTTAAGTTTAAAAACCAGCTGGGTGACTTTGAACTAGTCACTCTCTCTCAGCCCAAAATGTCAGGCTCAGCCAACAAACCAATCAGTTAATTCCTGCTGCAACCAATGGATCAACACTTAGTTAATCTGAAAGAAAAAAAGGAAATCCTGTACTTGCAAGAAAACATTGAGGTAAAAAACAAATATTGCTATAGGGAGATTCTTAACACTTCAGCACAGAGCTATTCTAAAGCTCCATCTATAGCAGGGGTATCAAACTCGCTACATCACATGACGTGTCCCAATGTATTGTGACTTTCTTCCCCTTGCCGGAGCTGGGGTAGGTGCAGCTTCCTCGTGACGCATCTGGCCCGTGGGCCAGTAGTTTGACACCTCTGATTTATAGCATGAAAAGTAGTTCCTAGACCTAGACTGTATGTGGCCTCAGATGTCCTCGCTTTCTTTATTTTACATACGTTGGTGTCATGTTCCATGCAACCTACCAATCAGCTGAGTATAGGCTGCAGGAAAGAGAACCCTATAGCCCACTAATTGTGGGCTATAGGGTTCTCTTTCCTGCAGCCTATACTAATTGTATTAGGAAGATGATATAGCTCCAAAACTCCCTTCTACAATATGAGTAAGAATTTATATGAATATACAGTATATCAAAAGGTTCCTGACAACTTTTAAGTAGATGGTTTCCTTAGAAAACAATATGCTAAACTGAGACCTGAAGGAGGAAATAACCATAATCTGATAAAGGCTGAGTTAACCAAGCCTCAAATAATCCAGAAATTCTGGATTATATAGTAGATGTATTTTCGTATATCGCCAATCCAATTGTTTGAAATCTTAAAAGGTTTATAAGACTGAAAGCCTCTTCCTAGATTTCACATCGTTATATGACATTAAAATACATTGGGAGGGAATTTCATATGCACAATATTTTATAGATGGAAAACCAGTCTTGGCAACTTCCAGATATGCAACTTCAATTTGTATAAGGAATTCTGGGAGTTGAAGTCCATATTATTGCAAGTTGTTAAGGGTTGTAATCTGATAATTGAAACAAGCCCTCTGTAATCTATGATAACTGAAATAAACCAACTTCATAATCTATGATTTGGCTGGTTTTCTATTTGGTATATTAAGGTGAAACTCCTCTTAAAGTCCTTATGTGAGAGCTGAGAACTGTTCTGCGAATGGAACAGATATGTATACTGTTCTCTAGATAAGAATAGAGAATGAAATGACAGATATAACTAAGGTAACATATAGATACAACTAGGCTTTGTCTATGGCTGACTAATAAACAACTGTAAATGAAGAAAAAAATAATCCAGTATTTTTGGCCTAGTAGTGTATAACTTGTAACAGCTAGAGGAGTTCAGAGTTCTTTCCAGAAATATATTTATATTCTCTCCCTTATTTTAAATTATGGTGGGCCTTCTCTAGAGCCTGTTTCAAAGCTTTCCTCTTAGCAGTTCTAGAAATATGCTCAATTATCTACAGGCATCAAGAGAAACTGAACCCTCAGACCATGTCTTTTTATGATGTGAATTTTATTTAAATTTACATTCTGGCAACTTTACTGTTTGTTTTAAAAATGCCTGGCCAGAGAGATTAAAGTTACATATTTTTTTAGCAGTTAGAAATTCTAAAGTTAGTTAGTTGCAAAATTTTATTCTTTAGTAATATATGAATGCTAGTTTGATTAGATAAGGGCTTAGCCCTGATATTGGCAATGATACATTGTATAATAAGATTTTTCCTGCATAGAAACTCACAGACTTCTGGTAGACTGAGGAAAGACACATCCCACTCATAAGGTGAACTGAATTTTTTAAAATAAATTGTATCATTTCTAACTTCATTTTTAGTTTAATGTGAATTCTTAGTTATGATTTTAATGAAGTTTTGTTATATAGTCTTCAACTTACAACTGGTTGCTTATCAACCATTTGAAATGATAATGGACCTCCTTAGAGCTACTTACAACCTGCTTTTGAAGTTATGACAGCCACACTTCCCCTTGCGGTCAAGTGATTACATTTTGGGCACTTCCAACTAGCTCACCTTTACACCCATTTGCAATGTCCCAAGATCATGTGACCAAGATTTGCTATGGTTTTTGCAGGTTTCTGACATTTTCTTCCAGTTTCTGGCAAAAAATACCCATTGGGGAAAATGGATTCCCTGAACGATCACAGCATTCACTTAACAATTGCAGCATTCACTTAATGACTGCTGCAAAAAATGTCAAAAAAATCAAGTCTGGTCATGAGACACCTTGACTTATGACTGCAATGATATATAAACATATTTCCAGGTTCAATTACATTCAGAAGTGGAGGACTCCCTTTAGCAGGCACAGCATTATTCTTGGGCAACATCAAATATCTTTGTAGAGCAGAGAAGTAAGAAAGGTTCTGCAGAAGAAATGGTAGGCCAAAAGAGGTATGGCTTTCGAGGGAGAATGGGTCATTTGAGAAAGAGATAATTGCAGGATCTGTTTTTCAGTCCGCCCAGCAAATCTGGCAACTTGGGTTTACTGAGACCTAATTTGGGGAACTGAAAGGGAATAATCTTACCTAGTTCTTCCCATCCTGGTACTGTATTTAGTATCAACAGAATTTGGAGGGACGGGAAAGGGAAAGTGCCACGATAATGATGGATTTTATAAATTCTCTGCCAGGGGAGAAATTTACAGTAACTGTTCTCCTGCTACAAAGGTAAGAGACCACTTAAAATAGTTACCCATTATTTATGGAAAGATTTAAGGAAACCAATGAATTTCTGAGATGGACTGGAGAGTTTCCGTAACTATCATAGGTGATCCTGTTGAGGCCTTAGTCATGCTGCCAAAGTAACAACACAAGCCGTTGACACATTTTCTTCCAAGTGTCTTTTCCAATGTAATAGAGACCCTAAGGCATTGTAATATGCAGTAAAACAGCAGGTGGTGAAACATGCTGAACAATGGCTGGAAAATATATGGTTAAGAAAAATGAATGTGTATGAGAGCATCTGATTATATATGAGTACAGCAGCATATTTTGCTTCCCAACAAAGGATAATATTTTTGCTTCCTCTGTTGTATCTTCAAATACCCATATAGTAAAACTATGACTGAGACCGATAACACCATTCAGAAAATGCCTGAGCCTGCTATGATAGTTTCATGAATGAAACAATTTGTATGCCAAATTTCAAACCAATTCAAGTGGGACATTCAATTTTGAGGGATCAGGAGTTGTAGGTTAAGGATGTGGACAAGATGCTTGAAACCTTATGACTGATTATTTAGCTCTCAATCTGTTCACCATGGGTGTTTTAACTGCTGGTGGAATGGCCCAGATGGTAGGTCCAGACTACATTAAATACCATTCAAAAACATATGAAGTCAGTAAAAAGAGTCATCATCAGACTGGACCAAGATTTCATTACAGTGTTGATGACACCAGCTTTTCATCTGTTATACCAAAATCAAAAAGGGCTATGAAGATTTAATTCAGTGTCTGGATCATGACAAGCAATTTTAATCCTCTAATAAGACTGAAGAAGTATTGTTAGCTGAAGAAAGACGGTTGATCACTTCAGGCATGAATTGGAAATCTCAACACTTGATATCATAATGTACTCTATAAATCGTGTGAAAGCTATGGATAGTATACCATCTAACTACAAGCTTGCTCCAGTTTGAAAGTTGATGTTGTTTTCCCAACAGCGGAAGTAGGTAGTTCATAAAGGTGCTTACTGAAGCTCATTCTTATAATGCTAAACCATGATTTAGTAGTATGGTTAAACGTAGCCATTCTGTGACATTTGATAAGCGTAAGGAATAAAGCATCAGTGTTCAATGTCATTATAAACATAGCACTCTTTGGATTAAGCTCAAGTCATAAAGCTTGTCCCACGGGGAAAAATGCTTTAGACAACAGATTATATGAATGGATTCAACATGCTTTATAAACACTTTCAGGTGTTTAAAGATAGGAAAGAGAGAGAGAGAGAAAAGGCTTACATGTATAAAAAAAAAATCAATCTAAAAGTTACTGCATATTACCTCATTCTGTTGCCCAACACCATTAATGGCTTGCTGCTGATTCTGTTCTAGCCACTGTGGTGCACCTCCATGGACAATTTGTTCACGTAACCATACAAGGCTGATAAACGCACAGAGTGTGCATGTCACAACAAAACAACCTTGCAAACAGTCTGCCAATAAATTCTCCCTGTTGATGAAATATCCAATACATTATACAATAGTTGACATAACCATTAATTTTCTAAAATAATTAAAATGTATTTATTCATTATTAAACTTATTTGCCGCCCATCTTACTGTGGGGCTACTCTGAACAACTTACAACAGTAGAATATAACATTATAAAATATTATAATATTAATATTAAAGTAATATAATTAATATTTATACTTCCCAGTGGGTATTAAGACCACAAATCATTGCAGGTACTTTCCCCATATTATTGGACTCTAGCACTGTTAAATAATATTTCCTTTTAAAAACATTTTTAGATTAAACTAAAGTGATTTTTAACATCCAGTTTAATGTTTAAAGTCTGACTCTTATTTAAAATTTAAAATAATGGTCTGATATTCTGCCACAACTTATTAATGTGGCTTATTAATAGTAAAAATATTTTAAAGTGTGATTAAAATTAATTGATATTCAGCATTAATTAACTGGGTTTTATGTCGGGGGGCGGCGGCTATATAATGAGAGAACTGAATTCTGCTGCATTTGCAGGCAAAGAAGCCCAATATGCTTTTCTCAAACCAAAGGAATATTATGTTCATATACTTTTCTACCCATAATACAAAGCTAATAGTGAAATTTCATAGTGTAAGTTGCATTTAATGAATGTGTAGCAACAATTTTATACTGAATTACACAAGGGGGATACTTGCATATACAAATGAGGTAACAGTCCATAAAAGAGAAGAGTGGTCTGCAATTTAGAAGCAGAGATGAGAAAAAAACAACACACTTTTTTGTTAATACTTACGTTGATAACATATCTAATGGCAGCGTCAATAGTGAGCTCACAGAGCCAGTAAACAAGCACTTGTAGATACGGCCTAAAGAGCAGAGAAAGTAAATAAAATTCCTGATTAGTGAATGTTATCAAAATATAACTGATTAGAGTATATTTGGCAGCCTCTTCAGGGTTATCTTAACCAATACTAACAATGGCAAATCTCACAGCATATCTGAGGAAATGAACCAATTCAAGCTAAAAAGAGCAAGACATATGCTTTCCCACACAGTAATCTTCACCCTTTAAATTTGGATTGAGTTTATTTATGCCATGTTCCAGAATTGAATACTTAAGATACTTAAGGAAATATGAATCATGTCAGACTATCCACCTAGTAACTTAATCCCTTTAGGTGTATTTATTATTACTCAATGAACAACAGAATATTGCCCCTCAAATTTCTGGAACTATACATAGTATACGAAAATTAAACATGTATATAACTAGTTTACGGGAAATCAAGCTGCTCTATATAAAGATAAATCAAAACAAAAACTAAAATTAATAGTGGTTTGAATGGAACAACAGCCCATTACAATGTGCTACTTTCTCAATTTGGTCCAGTGGTTAAGACACCAGGTTAGAAACCAGAAACCCTGAGTTCTAATCGCGCCTTAGGCATGAAAGCCGGCTGGGTCACTTTGAGACAGATATTCTCATCTTACCCAGTTGTTGTAGGGAAAATAGGATGAGGAAGCAGTATTAAGTATAACCACCACCTTGAGTTATTTTTAAAAATTAAGACAGGATAAAAAAACCTAAAATAAAAAATAAAAAATAGTCTTCACTACCATTATTTATGGTAGCAAGGCTACCTACCAAAAAAAAAAAAACCAGAGTAAACTTAATATTCTGGAATGCTTTAGAAGGCAGCTTAACACATTTAAGCATGGCCCTGTTCTTTGTGCAAGCACTAGTAACGCTTAAGGATGCATAAATTAATCTTTGAAGAATTGTGCATGCAACCCTAGCAATTGCCTTTTCTGCAATGTATGGTCTGATTTTGCTGATGAATTCACTTCCCGAGAGCCAATTGAACATATGTTTTTCCTACTGCCTTGTACTGCCTATGTTTATTTATTGCATTACATACTTACATGCTGTAAGAGGTACAACTCCTAACCATGCAAAGGCCACAAGAGTATAGTGAAACCAGTATCGTATTGCTGTGCCAATACTTGTAACCAACCCTGCAAATATGTCTTGGATTGGCAGCCGAGAAGGCATATCTGGAGAATAAACTTTAAAAAAAGGAGGAAACCATGTAACTTATATGGTTTTAATAGAACCAACACATAACAGAACGGCTCTTAATAATGTACTGTACATGACAAAATAAAGAATGGCTAAAATTAATGGGGAGAAAATCACACCAGAAAGTTCTTTATACTAAGTCATTAAGTGAATTACAGAGTTAAGTATTTTTATTACTATATTTTTATATAGGAAAACGGGGAAAATTGCATACAAGGAAATGGAGAAAGAGGGGAGGGGAACAAAAAGAAAGAAAGAAAATTAAAGCATCAACTGGCTAAATGGAATTTATGAGCATTAGATTAACATTTCCAATATTTCATTAGTTTTAAATAAGAAAATATACTGCATCATTTTAAAAATTATAAATCATTGTTAAAAGCCAAGTAATACATGAATATTAAAAACAAGTTAGCACAGTTTAAAACATGTAAGATTAACAGTAGTTTCTATTAAAACAAAGAATTTATGTTAAGAGAAACTCACATTTTGGATGTAACTCTGTATATACAGATCTATAATCCAAAATCAGTTTCCAACATAATTTAAATTCTGTGTCAGGTTTACTTTTGAAATACAAAGTTATTTTGGACATGGAACAGCACTACTGGAGGTTAATTAGCCATTCTTCAATAGAAGAAACTGCCTATTTTCCAATAGGAACCACAGAATATCCCTGTAGCACTTCCCATGTACAAAGCCAGTATATTTTTGCAGGCATGTAGTTCGCTAATATTAAATATTAAGTTGGAAGGGAAATTCAGCTTTTAAAATTGAAAAATGTTTTATAACATTCTATTATAAAGTATTTTCCAAATTGTTTAAAACATTGCGACAAAATATGGAAATGATCCAACCTGCTCATTACACTTCCAACAATATGCAGAGATTGAACTATTTTAGCAATAATGGAATAATATACCAATGATAAAACAACCTACACTAGTTTTCCCCAAGCACAATATCCAGTATGAATTTAATGTTTTTTTCCACTGAAATTCCTTTGTTACATATCATTCTTTTCTAGCTAAATTCTTCACCTATTTTAATTTTTACTTAGTTCAATTTGAGTCATGTTTCCCCAACAATTTATAAATAAGGCCCAGCAAACGCTCTGAATTTTGTGTCATAAGTTTTCAAATTCATTAAGTCCCTTTGTAGGTAGTTTTTTTTTAAATTGGAGTGTTTATTTGAAGATACTGAATACAGGTCAGATGATTTTGACCATTGCAAGGAGAAAGTCTCAAAACATTTTATTTTTGTTTTATTAATAGGCAACTCTTGCATTCTGTATAATAGTGGTTTTTAGTTTAAAACAATAGTGGTCAAGCAGTTTAAGAAGCACTGCTCTATGATTAAACCAGCTACTCTGAAAGCTGAGGCTGGTGAATTGCTTCTACTCAGAAATTCTGGGTTGTACTTGTTGCAAATTCAGCATCAATAAAATGATCCCAGAGATCTAGAGGCTGCCAGGGTCCTTCTATTGAGTGAACCTCTTTATGCTTTCCTCTTCATGAAAATAAATATTCATAATGAAGGAAGAAATATGTCCGGACTGATTCTTTTCCTGTATTTATTCCAAAGTGGTAATACTCTGATAATTATTGCATTGTATTTTATAAACAGTTCATTTCTGTCTGTATCAGCATTTAGAATCCAAAAATATTTATATAGTCGATCTGGGAGACTTGCTCCCTCAGTACAGGTCATCCAGTTATGGGGTAATATAAGCAAAGTTAATCAGCTATAGTCCTTGACTAAGATCACAATTGAGTCCAAAATTTCTGTTACTAAGTGAGACATTTGTTAAAGTGAGTTTTGCCCCATGTCAAAACCTTGCTTGTCACATTTGTTAAGTGGATCACTGCAGTTGTTAAGTTAGTAACACAGTTGTGAAGGGAATCTGAATTCCCCACTGACTTTGCTTGTCAGAAGGCTGCCAAAGGTGATCACCCGACCCTTGGACATTGCTGCCATCAGTTACCAAGCATCTGAATTTTGATCGTGTGACCATGGGGATGCTGCAATTGTTGTAAGAGTGAAAAATCATCGTAAGTCACTTTTTTCAGTGCTGTTGCAAGTTGAATGTTCACTAAATGAACTGTTGTTAAGTCGAGGACTACCTATACTTTGATAATACACAGAAGTCAGCATTGTTAATAATGAGCGATAACAGTTCTCCAAAGTTTCAAACAGAAATCTTTCATAGCCCTATACAGAGATGTAGGATTAAACATGGACCTACAGCACTAATCAAACATGTCATCACAGAATATGGTCCTTCCACTGACTCAAAATAGGGGGGATGGGTTTCTGACCAAAGAAATCAGTCTTGTAAGTTTTAACCAATTTACAGGCTGGAATAATAAATCAGCCGTCAAGCATTTAAACTGTGAGAGAAAACAAGATCTGCATGAATACCACAAGTGTTCTGATCCTGTAGGTCTCTTCAGTTTTCTCATACTGCAACAAACTTGCCCGCTGCCAAGAGGGAAATGTCACAGACAACAGGATATAGCAAGATGTTACAGAAAGTGCAATTTGTATTTAGGGTTGATAAACATTTCCAATTCTTTTATTCTTTTGTTATCTTGACCTGTGCTTCCTTTCATTGCTTGTCAATCTATATGACTGTTAAAGGTATAGATTTCCCCTGTTCACTTGTGTCCGACTCTAGGGGGTGGTGCTCATCTCTGTTTCTTAGCTGAGGAAGCCAGCGTTGTCCAAAGATCTTTTGGTGATCATGTGTCCAACATGACTATATGCCAAGGCACATGGAACGCTGTCACCTTCCCACTGAAGTGGTATCTATTATCTACTTGCATTTGCATGCTTTCAAACTGCTATGTTGGCAGGAGTTGGGCAAGTAATGGGAGTTCACCTTGTCATGCAACGCTCAGGTCTCAATCCTACTCAGCATCTTTAACCACTGAGCTATCGTGCACTCTACATGACTGTTAACGGATTATCTATTCTTTCAAAAGAAGCAAGAACTTGAGTTATATTAATACCAAAGTTAAATATTTCATTTTCAAAAATGCACTAGTTTCAAATGCCTATTTTTGTAGAATTCTGGTTTTTAGTAGCTTCACAAAGAAGCCAAAATTACTTCTCTACTACAAAACTAATAAATCTGGGTATAATAATAATAATAATAATAATAATAATAATAATAATAATAATAATAATAATAATAATAATAATAATAATAATAATAATAATAATAATAAAAAAAAGTTGGAAGGGACCTTGGAGGTCATCTGGTCCAACCCCCTGCTCAGGCAGGAAACCCTATACCATTTCAGACAAATGACCGTCCAGTCTCTTCTTAAAAACTTCCAGTGTTGGAGCATTCACCACTTCTGGAGGCAGGTTGTTCCACTGGTTAATTGTTCTAACTGTCAGGAAGTTTCTCCTTAGTTCTAGGTTGCTTCTCTCCTTGATTAGTTTCCATCTGTTGCTTCTTGTCCTGCCTTCACACGCCTTGGAAAATAGCTTGACTCCCTCTTCTTTGTGGCAGCCCTTGAGATACTGGAACACTGCTATCATGTCCCCCCTTTCCTTCTCTTCGTTAAACTAGACATACCCAATTCCAGCAGCCGTTCCTTATGTGCTTTAGCCTCCAGTCCCCTGATCATCTTTGTTGCTCTTCTCTGTACTCTTTCTAGAGTCTCAACATCTTTTTTACATCGTGGTGACCAAAACTGGATGCAATATTCCAAGTGGTTAATGCATCAGACTAGAAACCAGGAGACCGTGAGTTCTAGTCTCATCTTAGCCATAAAAAACAGCTGGGTAACTTTGGGCCAGTCATGCTCAAGAAACAAGAAAGAAAAGCCTATGGCCTAATTGCATGTAAACCAGATAGTATTTGTTTTGTTTAACTGTGACTTTTTTAAGCACTTAAATGTAGCATCAAACCATACCAAAACATATAGTTGCCACAACAGAGCAAAATAGAATAACCATTTCCCAAGAATAATTATCATATTTACCTAACAGGTAGACTATTTTTCTACACAACTATCTAGGATTCACTGCTAAGAACACAAAAGAATGGCTAAAAGAAAAGTCCAAATCATTGAAAAGTAAAAAGGCAAATGGCCTTGGTGATTAGTCTAAAGATTAGTCTAAACTTTAATTTGGGATTGTCTTAAGTTTTGGACCATCTTCCACAGAGGCACGTAACAGTACAGGTTACAACAGTTCATTTAGTCACCATTCAAATTTACAACACCACTGAAAAATGTGACTTATGACCGTTTTCAATGGTTACGACCTTTGCAACAACCCCATGATCATGTGGTCAAAATTCAGATGCTTGCCAACTGGTTTATGACTGTTGCTGTGTCCCAAGGTCCTGAGATCAACTTTTGCAACCTTCTGAGAAACAAAGTCAATAGGGAAGCCAGATTCACTTAAAAATGGGTTACTGATTTATCAGCTGCCGTGATTCATTTAATAGCAGTGGAAGAAAGGTCATAAAATGGGGCAAAACTAACTTAACAAATGTCTCATTTAACCAGAGAAATGTTGGACTCAATTGTGGTCGTAAGTTGAGGACTACCTGTAGTAATTCTCTGAAAACTACATAAATGCTAAACATAAGAATCTACATAAAAATCTATATCTTTAAAAAAACAACATAAACAGCCTCTCAGATCTTTATAGAAAACACATATACACCATAAAAACCCCTCAAAACCTAGAGACATCTCTTCACAAAAAGCCCATGAAATAGACAACACATATACACCATTAAAGAAAGCAATATAGATAGAAACCTATAGTAAAAGACCTATAGAAACTTAGAAGAAAAAAAGCATAAACATAAATACAAAGTACATAAAAAAGAAGAAACATTTCCGCAAACAAATTAGTCTTTTACAACTGCTCAGATGCTTAGAATATCATCTGAAGATTGATAAAACTAGAAGCAAATATACCATGAATTGACTAAAGAAATCATGATTACTTTGAATCTGGTCTGTTCAAATGTTCTTGAATCAAATATATTGTGACTTAACATTCAGTTCACCGAAGTATGAATGAAATAAATAAAAAGGAACTTCTGTTTTCTTCTTTCTCTTGCAGCATTTTTCCTCTGGAGAAATATGGTAGTATTTCAAGATTTCCCATCATAATGAACTAGAAGTTTGCAAATGAAGTAATTACAATTTATTTCACCATGTCTAATGGCTGAATTATTACTCTAATCTATAAATTGGTTAAAGCCAGTATGACTTCTTTATGTAAATACCATAGTGCTCAGCAAATTTTATCTTTGTAACATATCACATAGTACATGTTAGAAAACTAGATTTGTTAGTAGAAAGATTGCTTGAAAAGAGAATTATTTGGCATGTATGCGCTATCTCCCTTAGCTAACCCAAGGCAGTATAGTGGTACCTTGGTACTCAACTGCTTTGAAACTCATCTAATTTAGTACTCAACACATTTTGATGTGAAAATGTTGTCCCAGTACTCATCATTTGTTTCGTACTCAATGCACAAGTTAGAACTTGTCAGTGTCAGCTGCCTTGTGACTCAATGTATTATTCCTTCTAGGAAAAATTTGGTACTCATTGTTTTTGATACTCATTGAGTTTCCCAGAATCAATTAATGATAAGTATCAAGATACCACTATAACACCATTTATTCCAAGGGACTGCATTGACTTGGTTGAAATGAAGCCAATTATAACACTTGTGTAATTTCATTTCTTGGAAGCAATTATTTGAATTTTCCAATCTGATTAAATCATCCCTGACAAGAAACATAAAGATCAGAATAAATATTTCATGTCCACATAGTACACATTCATGTCAAATACTTACTTGGTGTGAAAGCAAATCTGTGTTTACATAATTCACAGTATTCTTTTCTGCTGTGTTTGAGCCATTGGACTAAGCTGCAATTAAAATATATGGTAATAATGGATTTACAGTGTTAGAAAAAACAATGTTCAAAAGTTCAGAAAGTATCTAAGAATTTTAAAAAAGGAAAATAGTAATAAAATGTAAATTTTAATAATTCAATTTATATTTTTATAATTTAATTATAAGTACCGATTTTCTTCGAATACTTTTGTTAATAATGAGAATGCTTGAATTGCATAAGCAAATCACTGGGCAATGCTGATTAAACCAAAGTATTAAATATTTTTTAAAAATATAAATGTTTGAGACATTTTGGTTGAGATACTGTGCTGCTTAAAAAAAAGTTTGCGAACCAGTTTGAATTTAAAAATGGGCTTGTGAACCTATTTGAATCTTCAATATTTCTGAATAAATATGAACTATCATATGATACAATCCATCAACCAACCAAAATTATCCCAAGAACAAGGTGTGTAATACTCCAGGAGATCTCAAAGAACCCGAAACTAACATTCAAGGGTCATTTTTGCCTTGGCAAATCTCACTGTTCATGAATTGAAACAACAATGATGTTTGTGGCAGGGTCGCAAGGAGAAAGTCACTACTCTCCCTAAAAGAACATTGCTACTCATCTACAGTTTGCGAAAGACCATTTAGGCAAACTAGAATTTTTCGGCTTAAAAACTTTTAAGCAAAGTTAAATTAATAAACAAATTAGGGCATGAAATAAACATAAATATTTAAACGAATATACAAGCAAAATAGAGGATCAAAATGAATAGTGTTATGATTATTTTTCTTTTGAAAAATGAATTCCTCTGTAGTAACAAGCTACTGCTTTTACATCCCAGTAAAAACTACTTCTATAGCTAATGCTACACCAGAGAAACCACCAAGCATACAATTTGATTCTGGCCAAGATAACTCATGGCAAATGTAACAAAACGAGAAAAGAAAATGTAAAAAGATGAAAACTTTTATTACAAAATGTAAAATGTCCATTAATTATTAATATATACTCCAAAGGACATTTATAGAATTCTTGCATAATTTCAATGAGGATTTAAATTGTATAAGCAGTTTGAATTCTGATCTCATATCCTGAATATGTTTTCATAATTAAGCATTTTCACATGTAAAAAAAAATATTTAGCTCTTTAATAATATATTTTTCTTTAGTTTCTTTAGTTTCTAGGAGGAAGCTTTAGTGAACCCCGACTTTGAAATAATAGGAACAAAAACTCCCGAGAAAGTTAACCCTGCTGGGAACATCAAAAAGAGCTTTTTAGCTAATTGTAATCCACAGTGGAAATGAAGGAAAACTTTGCAGGTAAGAGATTGGAAGGTTCTAGAATTATTGGAAGCTTTTGATTAGGTAGATTCAATAATGGAAATGAAAGAATGTTGTGAAAAAAATATTTCTTAATATCAGTATCTACTCCGACTTTACAACTTTCCTAGCGAAATAATACTAGAATCAAATAAACTACCTAATAAGGAAACAGAAGATGGAGAACTACATCCCGCTTCCAGAGGTAGATTATAAAAAATAATACAAATTGTGGGGCCAGTCATATAGGTTTGACTTAGAAAATTAAAGTGAACCAGCAAGATTTGATCTGAAGAATATATAGTAAAAATATAAATCAGATTAAGAACAGATTTTGTAAACTTAACTATGTAAAAGAGAACCTGAGGACTAATGGAAAAAACAGAAATTATGAAAAAATTATGACAGGGAAAAGATCCAAGTGAGTTCCAATGTAAGCTATCATGTTAAGCAAAGATGGAGATAAAGAACTTGAACAGCAGAAAGGATGCATTGAATGTAGATTTTCAACATCAACCAAGAAAGTCGAAGGAAAGCTGTTTCAATCTAAAACATCAACAAATAGAGGGAAATGACAAGAAAAAAGGGAAATCACAGGGAAACTTATAGTCAAAATAAGAATAATCAAAAATAATTATTGGAAGAGAATACATAGAGGCAAAGGAGATAAAGGAAGTTGGATAGACTAAACTGTAAAAACTTTACAAATATTCTTCAATATGAAGAATGATGAAAGCACTTTCAGGGAAAGAAGATACTAAATAAGCAACTCTAGAAGAAACTGAGGCATTATCGACTAGCTGCTAAAGAAAAAAACAGGTGTAAATATAACACCCTTCTGAAACTGTAGAGATAGATAAAATGCTAAAGATTCTATGAAAGCAAGCATGGAGTGTGTGTGGTCTTGAGATTGGAAAAGAATGTACAATTAAACTTCATTTAACTGACAATTTGGGGGTGTCTATTACTCCCAAATTTGCATTACATATGAAATTATGTCACTGTTGTCTAATGATGTTATTAAGCAAATGACAGAAATGGTATTGCCTAAAATTTACAACACTTATATGGATAATGTGTATATCATAACATTACAGTAAAATTAATGTAAATTAGACTGCTTCATCCAGACTATTTTATACACATGAACCTGTTATTTTAGTATGATATCCAGATGAAACTTGATCCACAGCATCAAGGTCTACTAAGTGGGGCGCCATTAAATCAAGATTACAACTTTCAGCTATGTGAAAAGGGCAAATGCAAGAGAATGTAAATACTGAATCAATGGGCTAATTTCTTGCACAATCAAGATTTAGATGCAGAAATTCTAAATAAAAATAAAATCATGCATATCTCTACAGAAACATGGCAAGTTCTAAAAAGGCAGAGAGCTATGAGATTAAATATGAGATCAAACAAGTAATATAATAATGAATACAGCAACAGATTACAAGAAAAGCCTTGTATATGTAGCTCATGCCAGAATGTGGAATATATTTAGGGTAATAGAACATCTGAAGAATCATTAAAATAAGGAAGAAAATACTGTAAGAACTGAATTTGAAATGACAGTAGTTCAGAAAATGAGAAGTAGCTAGAGACAGGAGATATATTGCCCCCTTATCTGTTTAACTTATAAAGCAAACAAACAAATTGTTAAGAGATGACACCTAGAATCAAGGTAGGAGGCTGAAGCACTCACTATATGTTGAGATACATACACAACACAATTTTATTAGCTGAAAGTAAAGATGATTTAGGAAAGCTTAATATAAAATTAAAAATGGAAATTGAAAATCTGGGTTAATGTTAAATATTAAGAAGACAAAGGTGTCAACCAACATGCTTAGTGAACTTACAGTTGAAGGCGAAGAAGTGAAGATGGTACATAATTTGTTTTCTTGGGTTCAAGAATAGATAAAGATGGACAGTAGGCTGGAGAAGTAAAGAGAAGATTAATCCTAGGGTGGAAGGCAATGACAAACGTAGACAAGATCTGTCAATAGAGCAAAATAGTGGAAGCAGTGATCTTTCGAGTGGGAATGTATTGCTATGAAATCTGGATATTCAGAGGAGAGTGAGAGAAAGACCCTTTCAAATTATGGATCAGAGATGGCTACCATAAAGGAGTACTATCAACTGCAAGAAACGCCAATCAATGAGACCTAGACAAAATTGAGACTAATAGCCTCCTTAAGAAAAAATATCAGCAAGAAGAAATTCACATATTTCAATGATGACAGTTTAGAAAAACTATTGTTCTTGGCAAGGTTGAAGGCTCGTGGATAAAGTGCATGATCATTATCAGAGTTTATATAGCTTTGGAGGATTTACAATTTATTAGTAGAGATGTTAAGAAAGCAAATCTTTAGAAGGTTAAGACAAGCCAGGTTAGAATTAGTGCTATTTAATTAATTCACGCAATACTAATATCTAGTATAGAAGGATCATTTTGAAGATAACTTATTGTATTATTTCTGTGCACAAATTGTAGAATGCCATATACAGATATTATTTCAAAGGAAAAACAAACTTACCATTCTTGATGAATGAATTTAATACTGCCAGTACATACACATGGATGATAAAGAGGCTTTTCAGGAGTTCCTTCAGATCGACATACTCTACATATGTCTGTTGACAACAAAGAGAGTTTATACAGAATAAAGTAAAGATCATTTTATTTTTTAAGATATTTAAAAGCAAAAATAGAGAAAAGGAAAAAAGAAACAACATGAAGTAAAGAGAGAGGGATACATTAAGAAATTACAGAAAATAAAAATTGCATAAGAATTTACAAGATGTTAAATGAAAAAGAAACAGTATATGGAAACAGATGTAAAGATAATCATGTATCAACTTGGCATTTTAAGAACTAGTATTATAGGTAGTCCTCCTCTTACAACTGTAATTGGGACCAGAAATCCAGTCCAGTTATTACAGTTGTTAAGTTGAGGCATCCCTATGACCAGAAAGAATTTTCAAGCCTTTTTTATGATGGTCATTAAGCAAACACTGACCATTAACCAAATGCCGTCATTAAACAAAAACATTCATTTGAATGGGGAGTGGTTTTGCCAGAAACCGGCAAAAAACATCGTGAATCGTGATCATATGGAACACCGTGGAACAATGTGATTAGCCATAAAGTTGATCTATCCAACCTGCAGTCACATTTAGGGCAGACATTTTGTGACCATTGTAATCTTGAATCAATCAAAATAAGTAATTTCTGACTAAACTGGAACAGTCAATCCTTAACTTCATCACAAATCACCAAAGCCTAGTATTTTAAAAGCTTACATTAAAAAAGCCCCTAAACCAGGGGTGTCAAACTGCCGGCCCGCGAGCCGGTTTCATCATACCGGAGCCATACCCACCCCATTGCCGTCAATGGCGAAAATGTTCCGATACGTTGTGCAACGTCACGTGATGTCGCAAGTTTGACATGCCTGCCTTAAACCCTTCAAACATTTTTTAAAGATTCAAGTTTGTAATAGTTTGCTAAACAATCAATTAAGGATCTCAAACAAGATTAATAACATTGTAAAGGATATCAGAAGAGGTTGAGATATGTCCAACAAAATAAACCATTAATCCTTGAAATTATTTTTATTTTAAAATCCCCAAAACTGATTAAAGTTTTTATTTAAAGGGTATAGTTGAAAAGGTAATCCTGTAGATGAGAAAACAGTGGTTCTTCAGATGCTTAGTGAAGAAGTCTAACGTCCAGAAATCCATTTACTCAGCCTTAAGTTTCATGATAAAAGACAATACATGATCTATCTGCAAATAAAATCAAGGTCAAGCTATTTTTTTCCTTTATTCATAAAAATATGAAAAACGTGCAATTTAATGAGATGCTTTAATCATAACACAGCTTCCTAAAACATTCTAAAATGTTTTATATATCATGATTATTTTAAATGTCTCACAGATTTTAATTTAACTGCTACTATAGACCTGAAACACTTCTGAATAGAAAGGCAGATTTAAATCATAATGTTGTTGCTACTGTTATTTACCAATGTTAATGTCCAGCTTCATTTTTACAGAAGAGCTCTGCTTTGGGCTTAACTACTTATCAATTACAGGTAGATTGCAATTTTGTTTTAGAAACAGTTTTAAATGATACCCAGTAGATTTAAAACTTTAATTAGTTTATAATTAAAAGTTTACAATTAAAATTCTAAGCACAGAAATATCTTAAATTGAACTGAAAATTACAGGTCAATTTGAACTAGTTTTATTTCTGCAATGGATTATATAAATCTGCTGCTAGAATAAAATTGTTGTCTGTTTTACACAGTATTCTGATATTTGTCAAAGTATCCTATCAAGTTTTCAGATACAGCAAATGATACCAATACCACCAAAATGGCAATTATTAAGAAATTCAAACTTCTGCATAAAAGTCTAATTATTTAAAAACAAATCTCTTTACCATCAAGAAAGATACCTGTAAAACAAGTAGTCAGTTTAAATATATATATATATATATATAGATACTTTCATATAAAAAGAAAATGTGGTTACAAATTATAACCCTGTTATAATATGCTGACAGTAATGTTTTCTCACCCAGCAATTCATTATTATAATGTATGTGAATTCCCCAACCAACATTATGTCAAAGTTCCTCACTGTGCTTTGCAAAAAAAAATAAATCAGGAGATAAAAAAGCATTATTTCTATCATAAGATTAAAGAAAAATCTAATTCCATGACAAGAAAGACTGAAATATGTTTACAATTGTGGCTATAGAAACATGACTTTAGCAAACATTTGAAAATCATTTACCTACCTATCCCACTAACTGAAAAATTGAAAGGAAAAAGACTATAAAAAGAAAAAAAAGTGCATAATTTAAATATTCCCAAGATTTCTGATGAGGAGATGGTAAGTTAGACAACCCTGAAGGAAGAAGGATGAAGGTCAGTGGCCAGCGAAGATCCCAGCTGGCAAAATCTCTCCAGAGCAAGGAGAAAGAGAGAGTTGCCCCACAAGTGTACTTCAGACAGCTGCCCCTTTTTAGTACAAGAATCAAGATTTTGTGGTCACTTGGTGAGTGAAGCAGGTGGGAGTCCAGAGATTCCATCTATGCTTACAACTTGACTGTAGCCTAACATGACACAACGCTTGGCTAAACCTCATTTCTTAATCACTTTTGGAATTACTTATCTTTACTGCATTTCAAGTAATAGTAGTAGTAAAAAAACTTTGAAATGACATGTTTGATGGCATTCACTAGGTGAGTTTCCTTCAATCAGTAATGAAAGAAATGTTAAGTGTGATTTTAAGTGTTTAGCAATTTCTGGGACTAAATGGCAAATGGGATTAAAGTTTTGTTTTTTGGAAAGTTATAAATGGACTAACGACCTAGCTCAATGCTTCCCAAACCCGGATAACTTATCCAAAATTGTGTAAAAGTAGGTAACACTGGGTAATGGGTAACAAAACCGATTACGCAATCACAACTGGGACATTTAAATTGAGTTACAGTGTTTTATCTACACTGGCTAAAAAGAGAAGCAGTTTTGGGTAATGAAGGAAAAGGTTTGGGAAGCACTGATCTAGACCAGAGGTCCCCAACCTTTTGGGCACCAGGGACTGGTTCCATAGAGAAAGGTTTTTCCACGGACTGGAGAGTGCGTGGTTTTGTGTGCTGCCTGCATCCTGCAAAGGGGCTTCACTTGTTTGTGCGGACCAGTTGCTGGCATGCCGCGGCCCGGTACTGGTCCATGGACCGGGGGCTGGGGACCCCTGGTCTAGATTCTAGATGGACTTGAAATGGGATTTTGAAATAAATTGAACGAATCCTTCCCTTGTGTTTTGTATTCTGGGGGATACTAAAAGGAGCTAAAAGGAAGTAAAGATTACAATTAAAGGATTATTTGACTTGTTAATACAGAATTTAAGGTTCAAAAAATAAATAAGAGGTTTCCTGCCACTTTCAGCAAAATAACAGCCATACTAACAATAAAATACTTGCTAGGATTAAGTGAAAGTTTAGATCTCCAAAAAGATCATGTCCATAAAAGCCTGCCATGAAGGTTGTTATTTCCTGCTTATCTTGATGTTGGCTGGCTGAAAAAGGGTCATGCCAAAATCCAAGCAGGATTTTCAACTATGAAGCAATTACAGGCCCAGAGGAGAGAGGCAGCAGGTTAAAATAAAGAGCATGGGGTGCCTCAGGAATCCTCCAGAGGAAGAGGCCTTGGGAGTCCCTGTGCAGGCCACACATCTCCCACTCAGGGACTGAAAAACCTGCTTGGATATCAGCAGGCAGGATTTTCAGCTCCTGAGCAAAGACATACTTCCTCCCAGGGTCTCCCCACTCCACGGTTCCCTGCTCTCCTTTCCTGGGATTGTCTGCTTAACAACCCACAGGATCACTTAACAACTGCAAGGCAGTGGGGAACTGATAGAATATTCACTCCCCTCTATGAGATGTCCAACTTTTTAAATCTTTGGCTATGTTGCAAGTTGGGATCCTTGGTAACAATACAATTGGACTAAGTGGTAAGTTGGGGTTGTGTATTTTGGGGTGGGAGGGTGAATCCACTGCTTTTCATAAAACGTTAAGATTTTCGTGTTTTCACTGTCTTGCTACATGGATGACTGTGTAGTAGAAATATTCATTCCTTAATATTAATACATGTTAGATGAAATGAAGTATTTGACTTGGCCTAGTACTATAGGTCTAGCACCCAGGCAAGTGCCAGTCTGGTTCCCAGCTCAGAAACACTTGGATGACCCTGCTATAAACTACATAATTAAATAGGGTAAAACCAATATACCATTTTAGTGCTTTATACAGTACTCTACACAATAGAATAGCAACAACAATAAAAACACTACAAATTAATTTGCCATTACTAATATATAGGTTCTGCAGGCTACGAATGCAAACTTTGCAACAGCTTTTGTTATTTTAGTGTCTTTATCTGCCAGAAAATCTTCTACACAAAATAGCCAAATCAGAAGTGGTAAGCTGTGTATGCATATCTCTATACAATTTTAATAGAGTACTAGTTGTTAAACTGTTTAACCCAGTGATTCTCAACCTTTTTAATGCCGCAACCCCAAACCGGTCGTAAGTCGAGGACTAAACCGGTCGTAAGTCGAGGACTACCCAACCGGTCGTAAGTCGAGGACTATCCCTGCCCGGGAGCGCCATGCATGCGTGGTTCCGCCCCCTGCGCCGGCCGAGGCGTAGCTGGCCAGTGGCAGAGACGGAGCAGGCCGACCACCAGCTGGCCCAGCCCAAGGGAGGTAAGGCACCCGCCGGAAAAGGGGAAAAAAATGGCAGACAGCCTTGCTTGGCGACCCCCGTGAAATGGTCAATCGACCCCAAATGGGGTCGCAACCCATAGGTTGAGAACCGCTGGTTTAACCAATTGCACCTTTTCCCAATCTCAAATGACATTGCCCCCACAAAAACAAATGCAGACTGTTGTTTTACACATGTAACTTGGCAGCAGGAATCCCAAATTGAATCCTCAACTCACAAACCAACAATTAAAATTGCTTCATTATCCCAGATGTACTCAAATTACCCATTTGGGGTAACTGCACACAGTTTAAGAACCACTGCAGTAAAGTAATACAGGGCCCAGTGAGCCAATATTCCCAGACTGGGAAGGGCAGGTCCTTTCTGCATAGGGAATTTTCTGAAACTTGCTCTCCAGCAGAGCTGATGGCAAGATGTCAAAACTCAATAGTGCAAAGGGCTATGGAATTTGTGAATTGTATATACACTATGTGTAGGGTGGGGGACTTCTTAAACAATAGTTATTGCTATATATGCAAATAATTTATTTAGGCTATCACTCTCTCTATAGTTTTAGGAAGAAGACTCACTGAATAAAAAAGACCTCAAAGTTAAGTAAATATATATATATATATAATATATTAGAAAGAAGATCATTTTATGAAGAAAACATATTGCAAATTTGGCTGGCCAGTAGTCAAGCTAGATATCATAAACATTACTTTTATTTTAGAAAATGTGTGTATAATTCTGTAAATGAATATTATTATTAGAGACAAACATCTCTTAACTTTCAAAATAGAATCATGCTACCAAAATTTTCAGATAGCAGATTCCCAACTATCTGTTGGTTTGTGTTAAGCAGCGTTATAGTTTATGTTTCTTAAAAATAACCAGCAATTATATCTGAGTAAAATTGATTTCATTTTACAGAATGATAGTAAACAAGTACACAGTGGCTGAATCATTTTGATGGAATGTCTTTAATGTCAGAGCTTGCCATTTTTTAAAGTTACAGTTAAACACGAGATAAATATTTAACATACCATTTACCTCTTAATTTTTGTCCTACTTTTTAAGCATAGCCAGTCTAATTAAAGCATTAAAATGGCAAACCAATATAGGATAGATCCGTGGTGGCAAACCACAGGTGGCACGCAGAGCCCTCTCTGTGGGCACGCACGTTGTCGTCCCAGTCCTAGGCCTTTAGCTGGGTTTTATAAAACCTTTTCGCTTTAGGCCTCTGCCGCCGTGTGCAACAAAAAAAGAAGGTTCAATCAATCAATCAATTTCAACTTCTCGCGGGGGAAAAAAAAGATCTCGCAAAGTTGGAATTGATTGATTGAACTTTTTAGTCCCACCCAGTCTGCTGTTACCACCGCAGCCACGCCCACCCAATGGGCCACACCCACCCAATGGGCCACGCCCACCCGGCACCCGACGATGTGTAAATGGGTTTTGGGTTGCAATTTGGGCACTTGGTCTCTAAAAGGTTCGCCATCACTGGGATAGATTATTCAAATATTTTTTTAAAAAATATAAAATAATGAAGCAAATAGAAATGTGTTAGCAATAACCAATCAACTGGAAACTAGATGAACAGCCATGTGATAGCTACTCCAAATCATGAAAGGTGCTAAAAATGAAAAGCCTATTTCTAAGCTCCCACCTAATTTCTAATGGTGGGATTATATCCAGAAAAGAACCCATCATGCTTACTGTAATGCAAAGGCAAGTGGTGACAAGGTGAGCTTACCAATGGTTCCCTATCACAAATGCTTGTTTCAAGCATTTAGAATTTTAGTTAAAAACAGTATTTCAAATTGTACAGGTAGTCCTCAACTTACAATATTTCATTTAGTGACCATTCGAAGTTATGAGAGCACACTGAAAAAATGACTTATGGCCATTTTTCACACTTACGACCGTTGTAACATCACCATGGTCAGACACTTGGCAACTGACTCATATTTATGACAGTTGCAGTGTCCTGGGGTCATGTGATCACCTTTTGCAATCTTCTGGCAAGCAAAGTCAATAGGGAAGGCCAGACTGACTTAACAACTATGTTACTAACAACTGCAGTGATTCACTTAACAATTGTGGCAAGAAATGTCATAAAATGGGGGCAAAACTCACTTAACAAATCTTTCACTTAGCAACAGAAATGTTGGGCTCAATTGTGGTCGTAATTCAAGGACTAGCTGTATCCAGTAAATAATCTAAATACCATGAATTCCACATCAAAAGAAGAGGCTTCTGTGTGACAAGCAGTGAGGTCATCAGGTTTTTGACATCTTGCTAAGTACTGGGGTACTTGAATACTGTCATATCCTAAAAGTGGTATAATCTGTGAAAAGGTTGAAAACCACTGTTCTAAATGACCTAACACAGCAGTAAAAGAAAGTAAATACCCCTGGACAGCAATATCCTCATATCATATTTTGGAACAATCCAGTGGTATTGCTTCTAGGATTTGCAATTTTCAGGCTAGATAGGTAATAAAAAATCCCATGTTTAATATTAAAAACTGGTAAGGCAGAGAAATTAAGCAGGTGTATTTTCCCTTCTTCTTTCCTATATAAGTAAATCTTCCACTAGGACAGGGGTCCCCAACCCCCGGTCCGTGGAGCAGTACCAGGCCACAGCATGCCAGCAACCGGGCCGCACAAACAAGCAAAGCCCCATCCGCAAGATGCAGGCCACACACAAAACCACACACCCTCCGGTCCGTGGAAAAACCTCTCTCCACGGAACTGGTCCCTGGTGTTGAAAAGATTGGGGAACTCTGCACTAGGATGAGCAAGTTCCCAAAGAATACATTGAAAGTGACAGCAATATTAAGAATAAAATAACTTTTGTTTTAATGATCCTATTTTGTAGGATAGGCTTTAATACAGGTTTCCCGAAATAAGACTTCTTATATAAAGTTGAATAAGTGTGTGGCAGGAGAAAAGAGCATGTACAGTGAGGGAAACAATTATTTGATCCCCTGCTGATTTTGTATGTTTGCTCACTGACAAAGAAATGATCAGTCTATAATTATAATGGTAACTTTATTTTAATAGTGAGAGACAGAATAACAACAAAAAAATCCAGAAAAATGCATTTCAAAAAAGTTATAAATTGATTTGCATTTTAATGAATGAACTAAGTAAACATGACTTAGTACTTGGTGCAAAACCCTTGTTGGCAATCACAGAGGTCAGACGTTTCTTGTAGTTGACCACCAGGTTTGCACACATCTCAGGAGGGATTTTGTCCCACTCCTCTTTGCAGATCCTCTCCAAGTCATTAAGGTTTTGAAGCTGATGTTTGGCAGCTTGAACCTTCAGTTCCCTTTCTATGGGATTAAGTTCTGGAGACTGGCTAGGCTACTCCTTAATGTGCTTCTTTTTAAGCCACTCGTTTGTTGCCTTGGCTGTGTGTTTTGGGTCATTGCCATGCTGGAATATCCATCCATGACTTATTTTCAATGCCCTGGCTGAAGGAAGGAGGCTCTCACCCAAGATTTGACAATACATGGCCCCATCCATCGTCCCTTTGATGTGAAGTTGTCCTGTCCCCTTAGCAGAAAAACATCCACAAAGCATGTTTCCATCTCCATGTCTGACGGTGGGGATGGTGTTCTTGGGGTCATAGGCAGCATTCCTCCTCCAAACACGGCGAGTTGAGTTGATGCCAAAGAGCTCGATTTTGGTCTCATCTGACCACACTTTCCCCCAGTACTCCTATGAATCATTTAGATGTTCACTGGCAAACTTCAGACAGGCCTGTACTGTACATGTGCTTTCTTGAGCAGGGGGACCTTGCAGGCGCTGCAGGATTTCAGTTCTTCACGGTGTAGTATGTTACCAATTGTTTTCTTGGTGACTATGGTCCCAGTTGCCTTGAGATCATTGACAAGATCCTCCCCTGTAGTTCTGGGATGATTCCTCACTGTTCTCATGATCACTGAAACTCCACGAGGTGAGATCTTGCATGGAGCCCCAGAGCGAGGGAGATTGAGTTATTTTGTGTTTCTTCCATTTGCGAATAATCACACCAACTGTTGTCACCTTTTCACCAAGCTGCTTCTATAGTGTTGTAGCCCATTCTAGCGTTGTGTAGGTCTACAACCTTGTCCCAGACATCCTGGGACAGCTCTTTGGTCTTGGCCATGATGGAGAGTTTGGAATCTGATTGATTGCTTCTGTGGAAAAGTATCTTTTATACAGATAACGGGCTGAAATTAGGAGCACTCCCTTTAAGAGAGTGCTACTAATCTCAGCTCCTTATCTGTATAAAAGACACCTGGGAGCCAGAAATTTTGCTGATTGATAAGGGATCAAATACTTATTTCACTCATTAAAATGCAAATCAATTTATAACTTTTTGGAAATCCATTTTTCTGTTGTTATTCTGTCTCTCACTGTTAAAATAAAGCTACTATTACAATTATATGATCATTTCTTTGTGAGTGGGCAAACGTACAAAACCAGCAAGGGATCAAATAATTTTTCCCTCACTGTAGATACAGTGTGTTTCAAATTGAATAAACTAACTGTCTAAAGCAGACCATCATACTTAAATATGCAGGGAATTTAGTAAATGTGTATCTTCAAGGATGTTCTAATATTATCTCATAATACTTGCAAAAAAAAGAAATATAACATTAGAAGGCTTTTTACACTTGAGTGTATTGGTTTAAAATAATGTTGGGAGCTTACCTAGAAGCTAAGGTGTATTTTTTTCAGCAGTCACTTATACTGTAAATATTATCTATAGGGATATTTTGGAGATTAAATAGTAGAAGAAATAGAATAAGGATTTTTTTTTTAAGGAGCAATAAATTGTGATCCAAATCAAGTCTTGGTTGAACATAAAGAATGTGGCTTGCAGTTTCCAGGAACATGAGAAAACAACTAATGCTCTTTGCTAATGACTTAATGTTCTCTAATGTCCAAACATTCAAACACTCTTTAAAATTACAAGATAATATCTGTATTAATTTTAAGCTAGATTCAACAAATTATGTAAAACGATAAGTAAAAAGAAAAAAACATTCAGACTTGCAGCAGTTTTTGCCTCATTTCACTGCAGCAACACAAAATTTAGGTACCATATACAGTAGTGGCCAAAATTGTGGAAATCTTTTGGGAAAAGTGTGTTTTTAAGGTTTGATGGCTAATAACACTACTTTTTTTTGGGAATAGTACCATAAAATTATATATCAATGGAAAGATAATTTAATCAAGAATGTAAGGCAACATAGTTTGTTCAATTATCCGTACTGTATTCTATGAAAAGTTATAGCCAAATAACCAGAAAAAGGAAGCACAACTTGCTTAGGTTGATATCAGGTAGCTTTCCTTCATCTGATTGTAGCCAATGAGCGTTTAGAGAGCCAATCAGGTGTCATCTTGTTTTGGCAATGAGCCAATCAGATCACAGTAGGATTCAGTTATTGATGTCATGTATTGAAGCTGAGAGGAGGACATTTGTCAGTGTGTTATGTGATCGCTATCAAGTTGGTTGGGGGTTTTTTTCTTTCATTTAGTGAGCTTGTAAAACGTAGTAAAATTAAAGTAATGGTGCAAAGAGTTGACTGGTTGCCCAGAAAGCGATGTAAAATAGTATTATTAAGTGAACAATGCTACAATTATAAAAAAAATAGAAGAAAAATTGGTGGAAACTTAACCAAAGGTGGCATTTCTACTGTACACTTTTCCCAAAAGGTTTCCACAATTTTGGCCACTACTGTAGGTGGTAATTTCATATCTGAGAGGAAAATAATAAACATTACCTGTTCTTCCAGGGTGTTGACACAGCAAGGGTAAGCTATTCCAAATAATGCTGTAGAATGTACAGTTCAGTAGCACATATTATTCCTATTTATATTTTCATGCATCCTTATAGAAAGGTGTTCAACTAATGAGGTTTTACAAACATGTATTAGGAAGCAAGTTGTGCCTAGCCTGAAAAACAATTTTCTCAACCTGGGAAAGTTCAGAATATTTAAATATTTTGCAGGTTCCCAAGTACTCTTTAGAATCCAAGTTTAATCGTTCTGTAACAACAGCTTCAGTCTGAGGCTCTATATCATTTAATCTTTAAGAGGATAATTCTTTAGCTAGTTAGTACATATCCCAAATCTATTTTAAAATCTGCTGATAACTCACATTATGCTATTTTTTTGTTTTGGTTTCTTTCGTTTGTTTTATCTTGTTTACTTCTGAAATACATCCATACAAAATACGTCGCCTGATAGCAAGATGGGCAGCATATAAATTGAATAAACAAATAAATAAAATATCCAGATAATTCTTCTTCTAATTATGTTGGTACAGGTCATACAGTAACAGTTTGATAAAAATGTTGTATAAGGTGTTTTTTTTTTAAACTGGATGTATTTCAGAAGTAAACAGACAAAACAAACGAAAGAAAGAAAA
>NW_015387497.1:72901-76501 GCF_001527695.2 Protobothrops mucrosquamatus | reverse complement strand
AAATACGTCGCCTGATAGCAAGATGGGCAGCATATAAATTGAATAAACAAATAAATAAAATATCCAGATAATTCTTCTTCTAATTATGTTGGTACAGGTCATACAGTAACAGTTTGATAAAAATGTTGTATAAGGTGTTTTTTTTTTAAACTGGATGTATTTCAGAAGTAAACAGACAAAACAAACGAAAGAAAGAAAATATATTTTCTATACCAAGATGGCTAGGCAATGAAGACACTTCTCACTAGCTATATCCATTATTCCTCTGCATTTTTTCAAGGTGGATGTGTAGTACTTTGCTTTCAAATTCTCTAATCTCCAAAGATGAAATCAAGTAAATTATAATAGTTATAGAATTCAAACATCTATCTTTTCCCTCAACCTGTAAATCATAAAAATATAATGTACCTAATATTGGATTTGTAGCTCATTCTGAAAATCAATAAAGAACAGTGTAACTTAGACCTAATAAAATAATCGACCCTTCAGTTTATAGCCCGATTCCTCTAGCTGCCCCTATTTAGCCCCTATTTAGCCCGATTCCTCTAGCTGCCCCTCTAGCTAGCCCCTATTTAGTGGAGGGAGCTACAGACTATGTACTAAACAGAGAATTCCTGCTTCTGGACTTAAATTCAGCTCCAGGGCCAAAAGCATTCTCAATTATGTTATTAAAAACATTTTTTTCACTTTTTTTTGTTTTGTAGATTTAGGCCTGTGAACAAGGACACTGTTTCTCTCTGCAAATCACCATAGGGACCCTTTTCAGCTAAAAAAAGGGAAATTAATATGCCTTCGATCAACCTCAATAACATTTTGTCAGCATCATTTACTAGTTTTAATTCAACTAATTCAAACTAAGGAAGTTTAATTTAGAATGACTAAAAGCAGTGTAAAGCAAGTTGTACACTGTGTTATAAAATTAATATTAATAAGCACCTTGTTTGCTCTTCTGCCATGGAACCCAAAGCAGCTTCACTTCAGTCTGTTTCTTGCAGATTTTAGTATCTGCATGATTTCTCATAGATTTTTCCGAGTGCAAGATTTCTGATGCAAGCTCATGACCCAATATGCACACAATACCTCATTCTTTAAACATGAAGGAGTTTGTGTTGCTTTTAAAAAAAAAACAACCATGTGCAAATGCTCTTCTGTAATCTACCCCATTACATTTCCCCCTTTCAGCAGAAAATAATAATGAAAACCCACTCTACAAACTCTTTCAACTGTAGCTGCTTTTAACTGCAGACTCTCTTTCCAAATAATTACATAAAGGACACGTGGGGAAAAAAATGGGTACAGCTGGCTTAGTCATCTCTTTTTATTCCTGACTGCCAAGTTCGGTTTAACAACCCCTTTAGGCACACTTCCCCAAAACACACCAAAAACACCTGCATCATGTTATTCAATTCTAAAATTCCCCAATCCAGCCCACAACTCCAAATAAGCCGACACACATCAACGCACCTCCAGATGTGCCATATTTTCAAACAAGGTAACTTCCTTCCCATTCTGACCCAGGACTCCCTTTAGGGATCCGTACCACAACAAACCTCCTCCCCCCACCCCCGTTTGCTGAACCGTCTCGGCAATTGCCACATGCCTCAATACATACACATATGTGCATCAACTTCACACTCCAAACCCTCCAAACTCTCTTGTACCCATTACACAGTGTAGAGCAAACTCACATCTGTAAGCGCCTCAATAGGCCGTGGTAGAGGGGGACGGCCAGGCACGGAGGGGGTGTGTAAAGAGAACCAATATGGTCCCGGAAGACGAATACCTTTCTCCGGCTCCCCAAGACCCCTCTCTCCCACCCTCGCTCTGGCCCTCACCCTCGCCTTAACCCCGCGAACGCGAGTGGGCTCTAGGACGTTACCTTCCTCGGCGGTCTCCATCTTGTCCGGGTGACGCAGTCCGGTCGCGCAGGCGGGTGAGGTGTGATGCGAAAGTGGGACGGCTTGGAGACGGAGAGCGCACGATAGAGAAGAGGCCGAAAGAAGCGGTACGGAGCAGGCCCAGCTGGCTCCGGTAGCCTGGGCCCCTTGCGGCCTTGCCGCGGGCTCCCCCTAGAGGTTTTGAGCCGTCGCTACCTCAACTGCCATCGCCTCGCTGTGAAACGTCACAGAGAAAAATTCAGAGCGTGAGGAGCCTACTAAGACGATGCGGCGGCAACGCTGTCAGGAAGACAAGCAGACGGTGATCCACCTAACGCTTCCTGTACAGGCAGCGCTTATTTAAAGCAGTACATGAGCCCCTTGCGATGAATGTCTCTTTCATGACACTGCAACATCCGCAGACACATCCACAGACTTTTGACACCTTTCATATCTCATACTGGAGGAACGCAGGAACTGCATTTTCCATAAAAAGGGGGTGTAACTTATCATTTGCTCGTTTTGCTTTCCTAGGAAAATGTTAGAGATTAGCAGTACTTTTGAGACTTCAAACGTTTTTTGGATGTGCGTATTTGCAATTTTAAGAAAGAGTGGATTCTTGTAAACTGGCTGCTGAGGTTGGGGGGAACTTGAACAAATTGCCTGTCATTGAGGATCTAAAGAGTTAGGAGGCACCTGTTACCCAGCTAGATTTTTCCCGTCCTAGCATGATGCTCCATAGTGACTTATCTTTGTTTTCCAAATAAGTGCACATACAGACAAACAAAGCATGGAACCTGCCCTTCATTTATACTGTGTAATGTAGCTCTTGGAACTATTTGCAGTTCAGAGACATTCTTGGAAATATCTTTAAAAGATAAAGCATGAAATAAATTAAGGAGCATGGCAAATTCTAAAAACTATACAGCACCAGGCAAAACACTATTCTCTATCTAATATACTCAATTTGCAAGTCGGGGATCTCCACTACACCCTCTAATAATGTCTCTAAATAAAGACGTGACTCAGCCACTTTTTCCCATCCCACTCCCTTTCCCCCATCTTGTCTCATGAAGAGTGCTTGACATTTAAGAGCTTACAAGGATTTTATAAAAGTTCATTTGTCTAATTAAAGCATTTCTTCTAAAGCATAAGAATACCCTCCTCCCACTATGCATGATCAAGTCCATTATCACTGTATTTTCTAAAAATACAGAAGAGAGGTTGTCATGTCTCCAGCTTTTCTTCCAATTCAGAATCCATATTTTGTGAGATTAGCGCTATAGTGATACACAAAAAAGTCAGCTCAACTAATGACATGCACATTCCCTGTATGTATGTATGTATGTATGTATGTGTATATTACAATCTATTTTTTTATTGATTATGTGCTCAGCAGTTAAAGACTTGTTAGCTGAAAAGCTCACAGTCTGGGTTTGAGACCCGAATGCCGTGCAACAGGGTGAGATCCTGTTACTTGCCAGAGTCCTGCCCACCTAGCATTTGAAAGCATGCAAATGCAAGTGTCACACCGTCCGTTGACGACTGAGTAAAACCCAAAACGCAGGTACGGTGTGCATTCAGTGGAAGTTTATTCGGTCTGAAACAAAGTCAGCACTGGGAGTGGCTTGCTCCCAGTGCTGTAAATAGAGGTGCCACGCCCCATCATCCCGCCCCCAGCCACAAGCCAGCATCCGCCCCGCCCTAATGAAAGTGCCCTTAG
>NW_015387497.1:34947-70087 GCF_001527695.2 Protobothrops mucrosquamatus | reverse complement strand
CATCCGGGGTTTCGGCAGTTTTGCCCCCGGTATCAGTTCGATTCCGCAGTCGGTTGCTCTATGGGGCGGTAGCTGGTTGCACTCCTGTTCGCTGAACACACCTGCCAGGTCGTTGTATACGGCCGGGAAGGAGTCCTCCTGTGCCCCCATCGACGAGGCGGTGGTCGCCCCACCCGGGGGTTGGACTGCCGCCGACCGCCTCGTGATCCGTGTCCTGGCCCCCTGCCGCGGTGGTTGGGGCCCAACCCCAAGCTGGAGTTTCCGGAAACCCCCCTCCCACCACATGGTTGGGGCCCACTTGTCCAACCAGGCGAGGCCTAGAATCACTGCCTCTGTCATTGCTGGAGCAACAATAAAGCGAAGAACCTCCCAATGACCGCCCAACTCCATACGAACAGGTTCGGTAATGTGGGTGGCTGGGCCCCCCCCCCAAGGACCCGTCCACCTGTTCAAACCGAACAGGACGGGGCAGCCGTTGTAGGCGGATGCCACCCTTCTTCGCAACTGTCCTGCTAATCAGGCACCGGGTGCACCCAGTGTCAATAAGGGCTTGGCAACCTCTGCGCACCCCTGTCCGTGGGTTGACAAGGGTGATGGGCAGCACAAAAGGGCTCACTGGGTCACTCACCATCGGGTCATTGGCCAGCTCGTCCTCACTGTCGTCGGGACCTCCCTGGTACCGTGCGACTGCCTGGGTGTCCTCCTCTACCGGCTCCTCACGCTGAGGCTTCGGGGTTGCCAACTGCTTCACCGCTCTCGATTTCTCGGTGCCTCTCTTCGGGGTCTGGGAGGCTCGCCCGGCCGTCGTTGGGCCTGACGGAGTAGGGGCTGGGCACTCAGCCGCCCGGTGCCCCGGCTGGTTACACCGGAAACAGCGGAAGGCGACTCCTCCAGGCGTAGATGGTGGTTTTGGCGGGCCGGCCGGCAGCGCACCCTCTCGTTGCCTCCCCAACGGCCGTTGGGGTCGGCTGGTGGTCCCACCCCAGACGCTCCGCCCCAGACGCGACGGCGGAGAGCAGGCAGGAGGGGGAAAGGGTCGCCGCTGCTTCCCCGGCGGCGAGACCCGCTGGCCGAGGGGCGTCTGGGTAGGTGCTGGGCTGCGGCGGGCGGTCGTGGCGTTGCGGCTGGGCGGCTGGCTTCCCCGGATGGTTCGGCGGCTGCGGCTGGCCTCCCCGGGCGGGCTCCCACACCCCGCTCGGGGAGGCCAGCCGCAACCCCCACAGCAAGTAGATAAATAGGTTACAGCATTTGGTGGAAAGATAATAGCATTCCATGCACCTTGGCATATAGTCATGCTGGCCACATGACCATGGAAATGTCTTTGTACAATGCTGGCTCCTTTGGCTAAGAAATGAAGATGAGCACCTCCCCCCCCCCCGACTGGACAGGGGAAGCCTTTATCTTTATGTGCCTATTTATATCAGGAAGGCAAAATATTGTTGTCCAGAACATTATTGAACTATTATTATTTTTCTATACATTATACATTTGGTTTTAATGATTCTCAGATTTGCAGATGGAAGACATTTGTATGCAGTAATGTAGTAAACATGTCACACTGGGTATACACATATTGTAATATCTAACTGACCTTTAGGGCTGTGTCATGGAGCTATTTCCCTATAGAAGAAACACACATTATTGATTAAGATGATGGAATACTTTGGACTATAAATCTTTGATTGATGAACAATTTTTAATTGCTCTTCTCTCTCTGGACAGAAAGGATGTGTTTTTCATTGGACAGAAAAATTTGAAAAATTCAAACTTCACTGATATTTGCTGAGGGGAGACAAGATGGACTGATAGGCCGGCTGGATAATTAGGAGTTAAAATGACAATTGACTGAAACTTTTTAAATCCCTAAATAGATTGGACTATAACAGTGGTGGCGAACATATGGCACGCGTGCCAGAGGCGGCACTCAGAGCCCTCCCTGTGGGCATGCATACCATGCCTTGGAGATGACAACCATCCCTCTTCAACCAGCCGCCCACTAACTCGCTGAGCTCCCATGTGGCCGGATGCATCCCAGCATGGCTGGTTTCCCTCCCTCCCCCCCATCCCATCCCTCCTGGCCTCACATGCTCTCCTTTTCCTGGGCACGACCCACTGTATCGCCTCCTCAGCTGTTGGCCGGCCATCCAGCTCAGAGGCGGCTTCTTTGAACTGCTAGTGGTGGGCTGCGGAGCCCTAGAATGTACCGGTTGAGGGGCTGGCAGGTGTAGCTGCTGATGGACACTGTCGGCCCCCATGCGCTCGCTGGCCTCTGTGTGCGGGGGCCAACGGTGTCAGGCAGCAGCCGCCCCGGCCCCTGCCTTGCCTTGCCCCATGGCAATGCCCCCCCCGCTCTGCCTCGCCTTGCCTCACCCCACAGGATGAGCCTCCTGCCCACCGCCCCACCTGCCAGAGACCCCCTGGATCTCCCCTAACCCTGCCCAGCCCCCACAGGTGTCCCTCCCCACGAGCAACATTGAGGTGGCCACACCCACCTTGGCCACACCCACCAGTCTGCCATGACCACAGCCATGCCCACCCAGTGGGCCATGCCCACCCGGCACCTGGCGATAAATAAGTGGGTTGTGGGTTGCAGTTTGGGCACTTAGGCTCTAAAAGGTTCGCCATCACTGGACTATAAAGACTACATACAAAAACAAAATGGATGTTCCATACTTAGCTTCAAATGGTAAAAAACCATCCCTTACACCTGTCCCCAAAGTCCCCAGCTTGACATACCAACAAGAAAATGTTGATGAATTTCAGAAAGAAATTCTTTCTATGTTAAAATCAATACAAGAAACAATTACCTTAGCTCATGATGAGACTAAAAATAACACAAAGGAGATAAAAGAACAATTCTTTAATCTAAATCTACAAACTCAGAAAATGACTACAAAGAAGGAACTAGCAACCCAGAAAATAGAAGGAAAATCAGAGGAAGCAGATCCAAAGATGGAGGCCCTAAAGAAAGGAACTAACAGACTCAGACAAACGAAGAATTAGAAGACATAGCAATAACATCAGAAATGGAAAAAAGTATCTTACCTGTCAAGATCTCAGAACACACTTGAGGATAAGAAAGAAGAGCTGATTGAATGGAAGATAGAGCTGTTAGAAGAATTGTGTGAAATTGGAGAAGGAGGGAGGCTGTTTAATGAATATCAATGGGCTGAGCGTCCTTTCAAAAATACTTTAATCAAATTGTCTTTCTTATTCCAAATAATATACACAAAAATAGAGGAAGAATTACTTGATGATTCAAATGCATTGACTTGGAAAATTAGTTGGCAAAGGAAGAAAGCTAGAGTAAGACTGAAGAAAATAGAGGTTTTGATCCATTAGATGGGATATTATACTATTAATCAGATGTTTGAACATGGCTGAGAATAGATAATTGTTAGAAATAGAAGTATTATTATAACTAGAAAGATAGAATTTATAATTAGAATATTATATTTTGGTATGAGAAGGGAAATATGAAAATGCTAAGAGGTTTGAATAAGGGAAGCTTTCGGTTACCCAAATATAACTTATTATGAGAAATTATAAGCAATAAGAGACATTTTGAACACTGATGGGAAATTCTTTTTTAAAAAGCGGGAAAAACAGGATATTAATTGAACAAATGAATATTAAGTACAAATGCAATTAAGATATATTTTGGTTAGAAAAGATATTTTAAACTGATATTATTGATATTATTAGGAAAATGAAATAAACATGTTGATATTCAGTTGTACGTGTATTAACAACAATAAGAATTGTATTTGCTTAATGTGGGAAAATGTGTACTACCGGAAGAGGAATCATTGGATGGTGTAATATTGGGCCTAGATTGAAGAAGTTAATATTTACCACTGAATTCCTAATGGACCCAGGACAACACTTTGTTTATTAAGTACTTATGATTGTAAAACTAGAAAATTAATAAAATATTTATTAAAAAATTGTAACAGTTGACTATATCAATTTTTCAGAGTTTCAAAATGCTCCTTTTCCTCAAAAGAAATGTAACAATATAGACATTTGTTTACTATTAATACAAGTTGAGAATTACACTACACAAAACTTCTCATCCTTTGCTTCACTGAAATTAAAATAGACTTACAAGATACTAACACTTTTAGCTTTATTGCTGCACAATTGCCTATAATAATTTATATATCAGTACCGAATAGTGCATATAGGTCTGAAAATTTTACATAAGGAAAAGGCAAATGTCTGACTTGAAGCATTGTCAACTCTAAATATAAATCCCAGGAAGAGAATATAGATAAGAACATAACAATTGTTGCTTAGATTTTTAAATCTACTAGACTTCTCTGTTGTTGTTTTTATTTAGCAAATTTTGCATCCTATGAGGAAGACGATGCCAGCACATACTGGCTAACCTCTGTGACTAAATCCAGCACTGTCATAGAACTCACCTGGATAAACAATGACATCAGTAACTCTTCTAGTGAATTGCTTCCAATCATGCCTCTCTGGCCATCTTGGCTATGTAGGATAGGCATTATCACAATGACAACATTTTGGCCTTTTCTATGATAATACTAAGATGTATAACAGACTTTTATATTGTAACCATATCTCCTCCACCATATATTAGCATAATGGCTCTAGGATTCAGCCTTTGCCGTCCTCTTGGGAAACAGAACAATCTCACAAGACATAAGCAAAATCTAGCTTTAATTTAAAAAGAAGGGAAATGTTTTTTAAAAATATCTCTTTTTAATATTAAATAATAAAAATCCAACATTCACTCAAGTTTGAAACATAGACCTGTTCAGAACACAGGACAGCATCCTATGAGAAAATCACATACACTCAAAAAATATATTGCTCTAAGCCGAATGCAGGTAGCATGATCCCTTCTAGAACCTCAGAATAAATACTGGAGGAATTTCAAATTACTATATATTACAGATCACAATTATATCACAAGGAAAATTTAAGAAAAATCTGTTTTCTTGCACCTGATATAAAAATCATTTTTTTCTAGCTTGGAGAATGAGTGAGTAAGAAAGGGAAAGGATTTAAAAGTAAAGATAAAGGTTTCCTCTGTCCAGTCATGTCCGACTCTATGGGGGGGGGTACTCGTCTCTGTTTCTTAGCTAAGGGAGCCAGCACTGTCTGAAGACAATTCCAAGGTCATGTGGCCAGCATGACTATACGGCAAGGCTCACAGAATGCTTCTCAGCTTCCCACCAAAATGATATCTATTTATCTACTTGCATTTGCATACTGGAGCTGGGTCAAGTAACAGGAGCTCATCTCATTGCGCATCATTCAGGTCTTGAGCCCGGGCTTCCAACTTTCCAGTTGACAAGTGCAGCATTTTTAACTGCTGAGTCATTGCACCCCCCTTGAGAAGGACTTAATATCATGCAAGAATAAAAAAGTAATAATGTAAATTTCATGGTTATAAATATTAACCTGTTTGTACAGAAATAGAATCCTCTTCAAGCAAAGATCCACTTTCTTTTTTCGAAATGCTTTTCCACTGCTTCAGGAAAAGATCCACTGCTTTTTTCTTTTAACCAATTTTAATCAGAAGCAAATTTATCCAAAGGCTTGGAGGAATATTTATTTGGTACTTTTCCCAGTCGGGGTTCGGAATTTTGTTTGAGCTGTGTTCCAGGTTTTAAAAGGGCCATTTTTTTTCCTTTAGCAGAGGGAGAGTCTGGAGAATGGAGCTTCTCTGCTGGATGACAAAGGGAATGTCAATTTCATGTGTTTTCTCTGTCTGGCCAGTAGCCTGTGCTATTGTGAGTGTCTGGCAAGGAGGCTACAGACTGACAACAAACCTATGAAAAATCAATATCTTGCCTCTAGATCTGGGGTTTCTGCTTTTGATTTGTAGTGCGCGCTCTTTCTCTATGCATGCATGCATCTGCATACTTACACATTCTCCAGAACAATCTTCCTTCCAAAAATGCCTTTGAAGCTAGTGTCTCACTAGAGCAGGGGTGTCAAACTGGCGGCCTGCAGGCCGGATGCGTCACACACAGGCCAGGGCCACCCCAGCTCCGCAAAGGCAAAAAAGTCACGATATGTTGTGATACATCACGATACATCACATGACACAATCAAGTTTGATACCTGTGCACTAGAGGCTTGCAATCTTAATTAAACAGGTCTCTCCCTGCAGAATATTCCAACCCAGACAAAAAGTCTCGTGTAGTTCCTTTCTCACTCTCTTATACCTCCTTCTTGTTGCATTTATTATGAAATGAATAGGACTGCCCAACTTATTTATAATTCTAGTTAAATATTATTAACAACAACAATAATAAATTAATTCAAAATAGAACATACAATAAAAAAAACAATTAACATTGTATAACATATGGGTTATACAATAATCTGATCCCTCTGTCTTTCTGGATCTCTTCTAATTGGTTTTATTCTTCATCTTCTTTGCTGGCCTATAGTAAATGGGCAAAAGCACAGAGTGTGGAAGTTTGGATCAATTCAAATATGGGCCCTATTGAAGAGACTTACCATCCTTTGCCCCTCAATTTAGTCTACTCAATATTGGGCAATGGGAACTCTGATAGCTTTCAGTGCCACATGTATTGGTTGGGTTCACATAACTGCTGTGATGAAGATTGGAAGCCCCTTCTTTAGATGTTTCTTTTTCCCCTGTTTTTCTCTTTCCCTTTCCTTGCACTTTTTATTCTTTGTTCTATCTCTTTTTCTAAGTTTAGTTTGTATTTGCTTTTATTATTGTAATCAAAATTTCCAATTAAAATTTAAAAATAAAAGAAACGTTTAAAAATAAAATATGATCTGGAAAAAAATGATATCTCTGATTAGGGGTTCACAATGTAAGAGACCGTGAAGATCTTTCAATTGTAGGCCAGTGTTTCTCAACTCTCAGAATACTCCAGTCAGCACACTATTAAAAAGTGTTAAACAAGTTGTTTAAGCCAAACAACTACTGCTTGTAAACAGTCAATAATTAATAATGTAAACTTTGCTCTGAATAGTGTAAACTTTGCTCACCAACAGTTACCGGTAAGTACTATAGTAGAACTCACAACTGCCATCTAGTGACTATTGTATGTGAAATATACTGTAGATAAAAGTGAGAGAGATGAAAAAATGATTGCTTTACCGATAAGTTGTAACATTTGTATGTATTCATTGCATACATTCAATAATGGCATTTGCAGAATTTTTATTTAAAAGGCCACGAGCGAGAGATGGCTGGAGCTGCAGGGCTGTCAGGGCTCAGTGGAAGCGCCAGGATCAGCGCCAGGATCCAGTTGGAGCTCGGCACTGATCCTGGCACTTCTGCTGAGTCCAGAAGAACTGCCGATCAGCTGGAATGTTGCAGCATCTCCAAGGTCTTGTGATTTACATTCAGATGCTTGGCAACTGATTCATATTTATGATGGTCACAGTGTCCCAGGGTCATATGAAGTGACCAAAACCTGCTGCAACCACCCAGCAGATGTGGGGAATAAAAACCAAACACCCCCCCACCTCACCCCGCTGCCAATCCTCAACAGAAATGCTCACAACAATGAAAACCTCGGACAGCAGGAAGAGCGCTGCCGGGTGGGTAGGCAGGTGTCTTGCTCGGCTGTGACTTGGGGGGCACTTTTTTCAGTGCCATTGTAACTTCGAACAATCACTAAGCGAACTGTTGTAAGTTGAGGACTACGTGTACTTTATCACTTTTTCCCATTTTTTTTTTTTTGGTCACCAAGTTTTTGACACCTTGCTAGGCGACTGGTGGTACTCAGATGTTGCCATATCCTAAAAGTGGTACAATGGGTGAAAAGGTTGAAAAGCCCTGAATTACAGGATAGTGGGCTCATAAATTTTTATTAAGTGTTTTCTTTTTAAGTAGTTTTTGAAAATTTGTATTTACAGCCTGGAATAAAACTTGCATTGCTCTAGCATAAATCATCTAAAACTTCAAGGCTGCTATGCTTTCATTCAATTTACCTTAAGACATATATTTCTGTCTTAAAAGAGAAAAAATATTTCATAAATGTGTTATGATGAAATTTTACAGAACAGAACAGAAATTGCTGGTTTTTACAATTGTTACATGTAGTGCTTTTTTTGTAAGAAAAAAGGTGCCGGAACTCACATCTTGTTAATCAGTTGTGTGTAACGAAACATAACGGTCGCTGCCCACAGTAAGCACTCAGCGTGAGACCACACGACCAATCACAAGCCGAGCAGTGCCATCACAACCAGCGCAGACGAAGTAGACGTGCATCAGACTTGACACACAAGGAGCCCATATGCACCGTTTTAATGATTTTGCCGCCGACCTGCTACGCTCAACAGGGCTATTCATGTTCATGTGGACCAAACATCAAATTTTCAAAAGTTACTTTTAAAACGTGGAAAATCCGTCAAAAAAAGGTGCCGGAACACTGTTCCAGTGCGTTCTATGACAAAAAAAAGCACTGGTTACATGGAAAATAGATATGAATGCATGCGAATTTGATCATTTTTATCAATGGATGGCAACAAATCTGGAGAGTCTAATCTTATGAATTTATTAATACTCATCCACAGTGTACATAGAGTCTATTGATAGTATAGTCTGTACCTTAGAAAAATGATGTATTAATGTCTAGCATAGTATATTTTAAAATTCACTTGGAGGGAAATGTAGAGTTTTCTTTAATGGGTCAGTGCTACCTAAATTATATTTAGACTAACTTTCATTTATATCATACGTTAATAAAAACACAAATAATAAACTACAAATTAAAGTGATCATTTCTCACCTGGAAGCACCTTGAGCACAAGGGACAAACATTCCTACACATTCCTGAAATGATAATTGCAAGAACATGTTATACAGGCATTTCTCCAATCCAAGAAGGCTAGGATTTCCTTCACTAATGAGTCATATGCCAGCCCGGAGTTTGTTTCCAAATCTGAGATCTGCCTATGCCTATTTCAGTTAAAGGATGGAGCTTACTCCACTGGACACCCCTAGAGTGGGGTCCATACAGCAAGTAATCTCATAACACCCCAGGGCTTAAGAATCTATTCTCCCAGAATCTGCTGGAGAGATAAAGAGCTCTCTTGAGAGCATATGTGTCCTCGAGCCCTAAGATACTCTAAAATTAGTAAAATAAATTAATTCACCTGCTTAGTTTTGTAACACAATAGAAGAGTGGTTGATTGTGCACTTGACTCTTGTAATTGGACCTACAGTGACTAGACGATCACTTCTTTAACTTGAACCATCTCTTTGTAGAGCTGAGGCAAGAGCAGGTCAGTTGCTTGCCAAATTCCTTTAGTCCATTTCTCTTTCTAATTTATAAAGTGGCTAATGTGGAGGAAACACTGAATGATGCCTTACTAGGATGTCCCACATCATAAAAATGGAATGAGGCATATAAATGGAATATTTAAAGTGCACACACACATTCATCACATGAATAATTTGTTAACGATAATGTTTAAGACAAAAAGCAACTCTAATTCCAATCTCTTCAACATCTTGAAATATTCCCTTGAAACAATATAAATATGATTTGCTAAATTGTCCATTTAATTGACTAAAAGCCGATCATTGATTTTATGCTAACCTACCCTGATCCTTCATGGTAGACCTTCTTTCTCAATTTTTCTTTCTCATTTCTTTGTGGGATATCCAGAATTATGGCAAAATAGACTGGTCCTGACTCCCAGTGTCAAGCAGTTAAGTTATAAAGCTGGTTGAGAGACTGACAAAATTGAAAGCTGATTGGCAATATTGAGCTTCCAAGGACTGTCATCTTTGTTAAACTATATTTGCACAACTTGTTAATTTCAGTTTGTTTAATCATGATTTATTGAGCACAACTGTGGTGGTCCTGAAAAAAAAAACACTTTTTGCAACATGCTCAAACATTGTGAGGCATAAACCCTAATGATGGAGTTTGCACAACATTCTAAGCCTAAATTAAGCAGACTATATTGGCTAGTTATGTGAACCTAACCAATACATGTGGCACCAAAAGTTATCAGTATTCCCATTGTCCAATATTCAGTAGACTAATTTGAAGGGCAAAGGATGGTGTGTTTCTTCCACAGAGCTCAGATTTGAATTGATCCAGAATTCCACACTCTGTGCTTTTGCCCCATTGCTATAGACCAGCAAAAAAGGATAGACACAGATCATATCACAGGATTCTCTTCTCTGTTCACAAAGATGCTGAAAAGGAAAGAGGGAAGGAAAAAAAGTTATTGGAGTGTTCATCTTGGTAACTTCTGCTCTCAAAGTTATCCATCCCCATCAAAAGCAATCCTTGAGGAACAAGAGAAGCTTGCCTCTATGAATCATGCCTCTGCTTCTTTCCTGTCTTCTTCAACCAAACATTTAATTCTCAAGGAGCCTCCTTCTTCCCACAACTACATATCTCATAGCATATCTGAAACAAGAGTGGTGTAGCTGGTAAGCAGATACCCAGACAGTAAGCTGCATTTGCTGTTTTTCCCTTCAACGGAGGACACAAACACCTAGGCTCTTTCAAAAGGAGTTTGTCCTGGTTTCCCATTACAAGCTTCCCAACTCAGGTATGTACGGGTAGGATAAAAACATCTGCTCACCTTTTCTTGAGGTAGAAAAAATGACTGGAGAACATTTTTAAAACATTTCCTCGTGGTTGATGTTAATTCATAGTTAATTCAAGTTTTTAAGAAGAGACTGGACAGCCATTTGTCTGAAATGGTATAGGGTTTCCTGCCTGAGCAGGGGGTTAGACTAGATGACCTCCAAGGTCCCTTCCAACTTTTTATTATTATTATTATTATTATTATTATTATTATTATTATTATTATTATTATTATTATTATTATTATTATTATTAAAAAGAACTTGTGGTTTAATAAAGCATTATAGAACTGCTAAATGGTGCATAAATAGAAGCATAAGGATCGTCACCAAGGGCAGAGTATAAATTCATTGACTAAACCACCATGAATTAGTGAATAAAATAGACAGTGATGTGAATTAGTTTAGCAAGAAGCCATTCAGTGCAGTTAGGAAAACTAATGAATTCAGGAGATTGTCCTATAGACAATTTTAGGTTACTTTGTGCACAGCCTTCCCTTCCATTCACTGCTTCCCATACACATTTTACTTGAATTGTGGAGGACACTGGATATCGGCTTCTACAGTCCTATATATTTTCACATAATGCTTTACTGGTGCCAGACATTGTGTTTGCCAGGTCTTATGTGTGTTTAGCTCTCTTTTCAAAGAGCATTTGTGTTGCAAAACAAAACAAAAGCCTAACATTCTAGTCCTGTGTTGCATAGACGTTTGATTTAAAACAGAAAAAAGAGCAAGTTTTTGCCAATTGTGTAATGCTATTTCTGTTATCTCATCATCGGCTAGATTACCGGTTTCCTATTGCTTCTGCCAAAAAGGAGTGTCATGTCACTATATTTCTCATACCAATACTATAATTATTTTTAAAGACTCTTAAGAGCTACAGCTATGCTTTGATTGGTCAAAACCTGTAGAATCAGTATGATGATACTGCACTTCCCATGCTACTTGTGCACACCACAGTTACATGACTCTTGGAGAGATGGCAATACCATTTTGCCTACTCCATTTCTGCTTTGGCAGTCCTGGGTGTCATGGTGATACTTTTGTTATTACATATGGACCAATCACAACTGCATATTCTTTATAGCTGTCCTCTGGCTACTTCTAGTTTCTGCTAACTATGAAAACTGGGTCCCATGATCACTGCTTGCACTGATATTCCTTTATATTAGTAACTAAAGATGGAGCTTGCTCACCCTTGGAAATGCCTTTTTGCTGGCCCTTGCCCTTGCCCTTGCCTTTCACTGACAGTTATTGTTAAACATGGATCTAACGCTTTTTCAGAAGAGCACTAGACAGTCTGGCTGACAAATCATAAGAGTAGAGGAGGAGATGGGGTTTCCGGTTTTGCGCAGTAGTGCAACAGCTGAGGGATCACAGGACTCCGCACCCTATGGCTGATTTCTGCCTGCTAGGGGACCCTAAATGGACCTGAAGTTGCCCCGTAAAGGCAACAAAGAAGGAAGGAAGTCCTACCGATTATGGAGAGATGGTGGTCGATCTGATTGGTTTGGGAAAAGCCCTCCAGAAACCAGCAGGAGAAAGGCTAGCTTAACTTCAGAGTCTAACCTAAGCTACAAGCAGCCAAAGCCCAAAAGCACTATTTTAAACTGACAGTAAACAATGTGTTTGGAAATGGGTAAGAACAGTGATTTTCTCTCTTCTACTTGAAAATTTATTTCCTGGAAAAAGAAAAAGAAAACGAAGTAAAAATCCTCAGAAAGTGAGAAGGGGGGGATCTCTGCCCCACCCTCCTACAGATGGAAGTGGTGAATTAAACTTTTCAGGGGGAACAGAAATATAGTGAAATGAAATGAATATAAGACTTAATTTGGATAAGTTTGAAATCGGTGGAATCTGTTAAGATTTTCTTTTTAAATCATGAAAATAGAAGTAAACAATTGTCTATTACTGACTGGTGCTGACATCTAGTGGTGGATGAAAATATACAACAGCAGTTGCTTTATTGCAGGGACTGGCAAAGCCCAGGAAAAGATAACTTGTTTTTTATTACCTTCAATGTCTTAATAACAGAGAACAGCTGTGACAAAAAAGAAAGAAAACATTTTGGGCTATCTACAAAGTGAGAATTATAAACTCTAAAAAAAAGAATTGACCTTTCTGGATTACAAATACCAACTCAACCGTGACTCTAAAGCTGTCTGCAGAGAAAGGAAAATCCTGATTTTTAGCTATCATTGAAAACCAGAGCTGCAGAAAGAATATGCCAGGAAAAAACAAATACTTTCCAGAAGGAGATCTATGCTATGTTGCAACTAATCCAAACAACAATGATCTCAAACCACGAGGAAATTAAAAATAAGATGAACACATCTCCAATTTAACTTTACAACACAAAAATTCTCAGAAAATAAAAACAGAGAGTGAGCAGAAAAAACAGACAACTGAATATGAGACAGAGGAGAGAGGTTTCAAGATGGAACTTAACAATAGAGAAAGTATGATTTAACCCAGATGGAAAAAACTTACAGGAAATACTGAACTTGAAAAAGGAAACCTATACTCTAAGATTACAAAATATGGTTAAAGAAATAGAAAGATTTTGGATATAAATGAAGATTAGTTTAAGAGGGATGAACCCCTCAAGTAACATAGTATTTTTACTTTTTTTCTTTTGTCTTTTGTCTTTTGACATGAGAAATATAAAAATGTTGGGATGGTTTATATAAAAGAAATGTTTTCTCTGTTTTTTCCCTCTTTTTTTAAGATATGAGAAATGTGAAAATGTTGGGATGGTTTGTAGGAGAAAAAAATTTAAATACTTAAGTGTAACTAATTTCGAGAAAATCTTAACCAGTAAGAATTCTTTGAATATTGTGGGGAAAACAAATTTAAATAAGAATTCTGTAAACAGGATCTATGACGAGGCAATCAAGATAATATAATAATAATAATAATAATAATAATAATAATAATAATAATAATAATAATAATAATAATAATAATAATAATAATAATAATAATAATAATAATAATAATAAAGTTGGAAGGACCTCGGAGGTCATCTAGTCCAACCCCCTGCTCAGGCAGGAAACCCTACACCATTTCAGACAAACGGCTGTCCAGTCTCTTCTTAAAAACTTCCAGTGTTGGAGCATTCACCACTTCTGGAGGCAGATTGTTCCACAGGTTAATTGTTCTAACTGTCCGGAAGTTTCTCCTTAGTTCTAGGTTGCTTCTCTCCTTGATCAGTTTCCACCCATTGCTTCTCGTCCTGCCTTCAGGCGCCTTGGAGATGATTAATTAGAAAAGCAGCTTTATATTGATACGGTTGTTATTTGCAGAAACATGAGAAAATGTTTATATTTAATTGTCATTTATTCAAATAATAAGAACTGTATTAATTTAAGGTTGGCAAAAGAGAATATTATTGGAAGAAGATAAAATCAAGCAAAGCCATTATATGGACTATAAATTATAGAAATTAATTGGTATTGATTGTTTTTTAAATACTAACCCAGACAACATGCTGTTTACCAAATATTAAGGTGATTATGTTAAAAATCAATAAAACATATTTAAAAAAAAAAAAAAAAAAGAGTAGAGGAGGAGATGGACCAAGCAGGAGCACCTGGAGAGCTTCCTGCAGCTTTTCCCTCTGCCTTCCCTTAGTGGCTATCACTTCTCAGTTTACTAACAGTACAATCCGTGTGCCATTCCCAGAACACACAGTCATCTAACCTCACTCCACTATGTACTAAAGAGTGATCAGAATTATTTTACCTACCAATAAGTAATGCTTAATATAAGGGAAAACAAAGGCAGGGAAGTCCATTCATTCCTTTCCTTAATTTGGGCCACATTATATCAGTAATGACAATACTATCTGCTGGTCTTATTAAAGAGAAGAGAGATTGGCAATGGGGACAGCACAATTTATGCCAGCACACAGTTATGTTGACTCAGGGACAGGGCCGTATGGAAAAACTCATAAATAGCCTCATTATCAGATCTATGAATAATGAATACCTATGAGGTCAAACATTTATGAACAAAAATAACTGGCTAGGTAGAAGAATACTGTTACTTCAGAATTCTGGAAAAGCAAGTAATAAAAACCTTTAGTGTGGCGCCAGGATAAAAAAAAACATTAGCACTGCTCAACCAACCAGCATTGCCAATGTCTCATAAAGTATTAGCTTCATGTGTCATAATTAAAAAAATTCAATGCATAAAAATAATTCTAGAGTGAGAAACTAAAAAAGTTAAGGAAGACATATGTTTAATCTAGAGAAAGAACGTTCACAAGTGATATTTCAACAGCTTGAAGATGTACTGTAACTTAGGAATAGATCCTAGTGAATCAATGAAACGTAGCTCTAAGGAGTCAGGTCCAGATTTGCATTGCAAAAATAAGACATAAGAGTCTTAAGTTCTTTAAATCCATTGCGGGGTTTGTGTCAAAAAAACCAGATTACATTCCTAAGAATATAATAGAGAAAAGCTTTTCCCTGCGTATGGTCCTAACTGGCAAAAGCCCTCTTTTCAACATTTTGTCCTGGTCACCAGCACCCAAGTCTGTTATTTGGGAAAGTGCTTTTTTGTATATATCTGCCAAATTTCATTTTTGGAAAATAACGGGATTGGAGAAAAATATCTGCCATTGGTAGCAGAATATGGATGGAATCATCAGTTCATTTGTTTGGATCTACCCAATTCTTATGAACCCAAGATTACATGTGAGATCAATTAAGCTTGTAGAAGGACTTGAGGCCTGGGTGTGGCAATCCCAACTTGTCACTGATCTTTTTTCCTGGATAAATTATCTGCACTGGTTTAAATTAAACCTGTGTAATCCCTTTCAATCATTGCTTGTGAATTAATGCTTTTTGCCAGGAGTATAGCAATACCAACAACAATGCAAACATTCCCATAAATGTTCTAAATAAATAAACAAGGATTTATAATGAAAAAAAGAAGCAACAGTAAAATAATAGCAACAGCCACAACAGAAACTCACCGTTCCTGCTTTGTACTAATGAAACATAGAAGGGAATAACAAGCATTGTTGACTTGTGTAATACCAGTAACAGGAACTGTAAAGAATAGTAAGGATGGATGGTTGGATGGAGAAGCAGGAAGAAAATATGCTTCCAATTCTACCTACATATTGAGCAAATTTAAAGTGGAAATGAATAATTAATAAATAAGGTCCTTGGGCTAAATAGGATGGCATAAATTGCTCTCCTTACTTTGCTAGGAATAAATACATTACTAGACACCTATTGCAATCTAGAAAAAACAAATTGGTCAGAATATAAACTAAGAATAAATAAATGCTAGAAGAGGAAATCGTGCATGGCTGCATTAATAATTTTACTCTGAGAAGGTAAAAACTTGCCATTTCCATTAAAAGTGTTACGAGCTAATTAGTTTTAAGTAGAGAATTGCAAGATTGAGTGGTTTGTCACCAGAATCAGTCCATTCTTCTCCAGGATGTGCTGATCTAAATATGTTAGAATACTCCAAAATTTTGTATTTACCTCAGACTGGCACTATTGTTACCTTATTGAAACCTGTGTAGCTCTTGATTTTTTTTTAATCTTGCCTATTTTGATATTAGTCTTGGAAATTGTAAAAGAAATCTTCCTTCCAATTCTCATTTGCAGTGAGTCCATTAAGACAGGTTCCCCAAATAAACTGAAATGTTTCTTCCCGGGTTTCTTGATATCTGGGTTAAGTTTATGACATAAGCTGCCAAGGGACTCACATTCGGTCTTGTGATTCTTTATGTCCAGTCTCCTTTCCCTTGTTTTGTCAGCCTCCCCATAATCTCCTACCATGACAGTGAACCATATAACACTAATGGGGATGTGGATTGCATGGCTGAGTATGCTAGTTGGCATGGAGGTCACAGCTTATTTCAATAAGGTTTTTTACAAAATGATTCATTTAATTGAATAGCTTTTTCTCAGAGTGTCATAAAAGAGCTAGAACTTGATTTGCTATGCTTTTAAATTACAAACATTTGGATATTCATTTCTTTAGTAGTGTGCCTGCTGAGTAAATATTTTCTGAAAGCAATTTTGAGAAATAAGAATTTCTCACCATCAGGCAGGTAGAAGTACAAGAATATGCAGTTGAGATGAAAGTACATTAAAGTCAACAGACGGTGGATAAGATCTCATAGCTCATCTATGTAATTTATTTAATCAAGTTCTGCCCTTTCTTTTACTAATATAAAATAATTATTTGTTTAAACTATGGGAAGCAGTTTACAATAAATATGAAATTGAAAGGCTTCATTGCAGAAATATGTGTAATTAGTTAATATTTACACAAACATTAAACAAAGTTGTGCCTCCAGCAATTTGTCTTCAGCATCACTCCATCTTTGTGTTAGCAGTTTGTACTCTTTTCAAACTATCTGTCAGTGTCCTTACCAACCCCTGGTTCCCACAGAAAACAAGTGGTAGACATCAAGGTGTCTGGCAAAACTCGGAACGGTCTAACCAGCATTTAATCACAGCAAACAAAGTTAGCTCCACCCTCCACCCACCTAGCCAGCATCTGGTGGCTAATGTTAAGACCAGCGATGTAGGCCTCTGGCTCTCTTCTCTGTTCGACCTTTCAGTTCACATTGCCGGGTGACGCTCCTGCACCGATCAGCTGCTTGTCAGAGGCGCAGCTGCTCAGCTACTCAGCGGCTCCCCCTTTGGAGTTCAGGTAGGACTGCCCCTGGCTTCTCCCTGGGTGTCATCCTTGCCGCTAGCCTCCGCTGGCCTCCTTCCTAATGTCTCCCCACTGGCTTCCTCCCGGCAGATGTCTTTGCCGTTGTTTTCCTCCCTGGGGCCTTCCCGCACCGAACAGCTGTTTGGCAGCCGAGTCGTGGAACCTCTCAGCTGTTTGGCGGTGGCACTGGCCGCCTCCCTGGTATCGTCGTCTCCCTCCCCCCCGTCAATGTCTAGCCCACAGGGCTTGACACTATCTTTTCTGCAATATAATTTTAGGCAGATTATGTGCATCTCTTTCAATAATCTCTCTTTAATTAGGCCTGTTTTTGGAGCTAGTTGAATAATATCTTATGCATCAAGGACAAATAATGCATTGGATTTGAAGAACATGTTCATCTTCCAGTCTCCAGTGTTTTCTGAATGATGATGCTTTGATACACCCTTCCCTCTGGCTATTCACACAGAAATGCTAACAGAGAGGACCTATTGACATGCTGAAGATTAATTATAACTTGCCTTGAAGATTATTTGGCATCTTCTTTGAGGCTGAATAGATTTTTCAGTGATAATTATTATGACTATCACCACAACTGCTTATCCTCTTAATCTGAAGCACCACCAACATATATTTAAAAGCTCTTAGCCATCCCATTTCCTCAGGATTTTTTTTTTTTTTTTCAAAATTTGATTTTATTATTGGATCAAAATTAACAGTTTTCCTGTATAGCTTAGCATCTGTTTTGGTCACAGAATGTATTAGCGTTCCAAGCATTTTTATTTTCAAACTTTGTAGTTTGAACATCCTTTTTTCTATTTTGAGCCTTCTTCTTTTAAATAGTCTTGTTGAGCAGCATTATGGAACATTAAAAATACAAGTAAGCTTTTAGGAGACAAAGAAACAAACAAAAACTTTTCTGAAGTTTTAAGAGGTTCCAATAGAGGGTTTGTGTTGTGTTGGTACACAGGGCATAGATTTATGTCTAGAAAACATGTTGAACTGTTTTTTTTATAATGCTTTACATTGTGAAAATGAGTTCAACCAATGCCACTATCAATTCTTTTTAAAATAAATATTTTTGCCATTGATTCTTATCAGGAATCAATCATAATCTGAATACAACTAGATAGAACAGTCAAGTGTCATTTAGAACAAAAGATCTCTGCACAGAATCTTTATGCAGAGGAAAATTTCATCCAAAGCCTTTCTGGCTCTTATTTTTTAATTAATAGCAAAGCTTGAAACGAAACATGAAAGCCTTACCCAGCAATAAGTAAGTGGAAAAATCCCATCTTTAATAATGGAATGGAAACAGAGTTGGATACAAGGCTGTGACTAGGAAATTATCCTTTCATGTTGCATTGGCTTCTTTTCTTAATTGCAGGAGGGGATAATGTTTGATGTTATTCATTTAGCCATCTCTGACTCTCAACAGTTCTGTGGACCGACTCTCATTTTTTTCAGCTGATTATCTTTTTTGCTTTACTTATATTCTAATTAACTTTTTTTTTTGCTGATTCCAACTCTTCTCCTTATAAGTAGAGTTGTCAGATGCAACATCCTGTAAGGTTCTCACTGACTATTGGGAATAGCTGATTCCTACTCCTGATAAGAGAAGTTGTTCTCTTCCTGACAACTTTAAAAAGACAAAATCTGAAAAGTCACATAATTGCCAGTGAGGTTTCATTTTAATTTTTTCTTTCTGTTACCATCTTTGGTGTTGTTATGGCTTTTGTGGGGATTAAGATTAATTATTGTGTTTCTCTTTCAGTTTGCTTAAATGACCAGTGGAGAGTTGCCTTTCCAATATGACATCGGAAGAAGAAGGAATTACAAAGGCCGTGGCCAGGAAGTGCAAATTCAGAACATCAAAGCATATGTTTGTCAACCTGCCTCTGATACAAACAAAGCTGTGATTTTGGTTCATGACATATTTGGGTGGCAATTCCCAGACACTAGATATGTTGCTGATATAATTGCTTCTAATGGATACACGTAAGCATGGGTTTCTATTATTCCAAGAATGTAAAAAAATGTATAGTGAGGGTGGCGATAAATGGTGAGGACTACCATACCTGTGCTACAACAGTCTGACCAGCCTTTAGACTGCAGGAAAGGGACACAGGCACTTGTTTTGCCTAGTGGCATTCATATTTTTCAGCCCAGATATAGTAGCCCTAATTTAGAAGTATGAATAAATTGCATGGTAGCAAATAGAGATATGAGTATTCTTCTTTAGCTCATGGAATCAACACTGCCCTGCAGGAATGTAGCAATTTTTAAAAATTGTTAAAAAGCCTACATGTAGTCATTTATTTAAACTATACAGTCTTACAGCAATGTCTCAGGGTGGCATATAAAGTTAAAAATTTAAAGACTCCAGACCACAAATGTCCAAGGTCATAAATAGCAATTTCAACTGATAATAAAACGGACCTCAGCCAGCAGAGCATGTTTAACAGCCAGCTCTTTATTGCACAAGGAAAGGCAAATAGAGTTGAGGCTATCGGTTGTTCTGTAAGGCAGGCACTGCCACAGAGAAGGCATGAGTCCTGGATCCAACAAGATAATAGTGTTTAAGAGAAGGGGCCCAGGGTATATTTTCCTTGTTAGCCCTGGTGGATGGACAGAGAAGACTGAAGACAAGCAGTTCTGCAGATGGTCTGTCGCCATGCCATCTAGAGTTCTGGCTTCTTCAGGAGGGGGAAGATATCTGGTTCTTTCAAGGCAGGCAGACCTATCCCTCTTGCAAATAAATATTCATCTCTGCATGAATCTAATGACAGTTCATATCCTAAAAGACTTTAATCAATTAGGAGAGACATGGATCTAAAATACAAATGGCCAAACTCATGGTTCGAAGGAGTCTGCCCAATTCATCACAGTCAACAGGTACGAACTCTTCCCCAGATCATTCCTTGGATAACTCCATAGAACCAATACAGCCAGATTCCATCTCTGAGAAAATCCAAAGGACTTATATAACAGATGTCTAGAACAGCCCATGCAGTCCACACAGCAGACCTGTAAGTGTTCCCTAGGACTCTCCTTACTCACAATTGACGGGGATATCCTAAAAATGGCCACAGCTTAGTATTTTGCAGATGCAGTGGAACAATAGCTACATATTGCCAGCATTATTGCCATGAGGCAATCCTTAAAGGAAACTCTTAATCTCTGTTTGGGGCATTCACACAATTTTCTTATTGTGGTACTCTCTTACTCTGAGACATTGTCCAGAACTCCTCTGAAAACCAGGAGCCATCCTGGATCAATGTGCGTAGACTCCTCATAGCTGCGATCCCAAACCAAGGCTGTTGTCATCCTCTCATTCCCAGTCTCAAGAGGCCAAACTGTGTACCAGAGCTCTAAGAACAATCCCAAATGATTGTTTTTAAAACCATTCAGCTTCCTTTTCCAATAAAATGTTTAGTGCATATTTACAGCTCCCCCACTAAAATAAAATTAATGTTGGCAGAATCATGCCTATATTTTGCACCTGCATAGATGGAACGAAGAATTTTAATAAAATCTCCCAGATAGATGCTGTCACTTGCCAGGAAATAGACCTCTTTTATGTCCAAATATAATGTGAAGGCTTAATGCATATTATTATTAACATATTCACTAAAGCTGCAATCATAAGTAGATTACATAAACCAGAGTTTTTTAAAGTGTAGTCCTAGGACTCTGGGTGTCCCCCAAGACCCTTTCATGGGTTCACAAAAACAAAATTATTGGCCAGCCTACCTTGAAAAATAATACAATATTAAAAATAATACAATATTAAAATCCCATCAAACAATCAAGAGAAGTGGTAATGGTAGCGAATATGTCCATTTTAATTTTTAATATAATATAACCCATGCAAACAAAAGCTCTTTTGGGGGTCCTCTGTAATTTTTAAAAGTGGGAAAGGGTCCTGAGAGAAAAAGGTTTAAGAAATGCTGATCGAAGCATTAGATTAATTGCATTTAGTGGAAATTCCTTCTAAGTAAGAAAATCACTGGATAGGTTAAAAATTAGAAATGTATTATTTAACTTTATTTTTAGTAGTTAGCTTTAATATTTTGTTTTTATGTTTTTTTAACAACTTGCAGAGTTACTGAGAGTCAGGAGTATACAAATTTTATAAATATCTACCTATCTAATCTTCATGCTTGTTCCTTTCTTAAGAACTAGCTTGTTTTGTATTTGTGTGTGTGTGTTGTTTCTATGTTGTTGTAAATACTGTACATATTGTTTTAATGCAATGATATTTGTATAGTATGGATTGGAGATGAATAACACTCTTAATGTTTTAGATAACTTAGACTATTGCAGAAAAATAAAGAGGAAAAATAAAGAGATAGCTTGGTAATTCAACTGTCCCAGAAACCTTCAAATAATGTATTAATGCAATATTCTACAGAACCATCTGCCCAGATTTTTTTCTGGGAAAGGTACCTTGGACACCTAATGATCATTGGCAGAATTTTGGAGACTGGTTGAAGGATCGAGATCCCACGAAAGTGGACAAGTAAGATTAGTATTTATTTAAAAGTAAATGCAACTGATTTGTGTCTGATTAGGAAAGCATGTTAATTAAGCAAAGCCAGAAAGATATTCTTAATGGAAGGGCAAGCAAAGAGTGGGGGAGAGAAGATTGCAGCCTTGATACCCTTTAAGAAAATATATGCATTAGCTTCACAACAGTGAAAGAAGGATCAATGTTTTTGCATCTTTAGGATTTTTTTTGTTTATATTGGATTCAGCAAAGCATACATACTTGCATACCATCATACAACTTCTTTTCAGACTAAACAACCTTGCCGTGGGCAGGGGGTTGGACTAGTAGACCTCCAAGATCCCTTCCAGCCTTCCATGCTTTTGATTCAAATGCAGACCAGCTGCTGAGCACCTTAGGTGAAGCACCGAAAAAGATTAAGTAGTAGTAGAAAGCAAATAAATTAAGGGAAGAGAAAAGGAATTATAAACCTAATTTATACCAATACAATTCACTCTAACAATACACCTCATTCTATCTTTACAAACTATCTTCGCTTCCACCATATCTATATACCAGTTTCTACATTACGTTTTGTTATTTAAACTTCTCAATTTTTCTTGTTCAGGATCTCATTGATTGCATTCAACCATGATTTTCTGTGCTTTTCTCCTTTACCTTGGCCAATTCATTCTTTCTTCATTTATCTATTTTGTAATTTTGATCATTTTCATTATCTAACCAAACTACTTCAGTGTATTATACACAATGGAAGCCAGAATTTCCCAAGACAGGAATGTCAGTTACAAGCTGACATTTGACATTTGAGACATGGAAGAAAAATGACCATTAAGCCATAGAAAGGGAGGAAAGAAACAATGACTTATGCTACATATAAGAGAGGATTCACTCTCATGTTCTTAAAATGCAATCAACTGCTTTAAACAGATTTATTCTTCTTTGCACTGAAGATTTTTATCTCACTCTGCAATATTGAGAATACACTATTCACACAAAAAATGGGTACCACATAGAACCAAGCACTGCATGTAAAAACATGTCTTGTTCTATTTCTCATCCTTAATAAACATTCTGTTATGGTTGGGGTTACTGTACCTGAGCAGCAATTCATCTACTTGCTCTAATGATTCACCATTTCTTTGTAGCTTATGATAATTTACTCCATTTTCATTGTCAAACACAAACAACTTGGACTTAAATATATTTTCAGATCCATCATACTTCTAACATTAACTTGCCATTCTTCTGAGAGGTCAGTCAACCACAGATTCATTCATATTCATTCATCTCTAATACCTCTAACATCAGAACAAACATCCATTCATGCATAAGTGGGTTAAACAGGCAAAGGGATATACACATCCTTGTCTTACTCCATGTTCAATATTCATCTGTTCACTAAGTATTCCATTTAATCTCACATATGGTCTTCTACCACATAGCACTCTTACTATGTTTAACAACCAATCTTCAATTCCCTTTTCTCATGAAATGTCCCATTATTCAATCTATTCATTTTATAATATACTTTCTCTAAACCACTAATATATAATAAATGTTGATATTTATACACTTCTCAGCAGACTGCTGAGAAACAAAATCTCTACATTCCTTTCCTGGTATAAGAAATGTATAAGAGAAATACATCTCTTTTATACAGCGTTTCTCAGAGTCTTGTTTTGTCACCACTTACGCACTTTCAGTCAGAAATTTGCTAAATGCTCTGCCATGCATTCTTAATAAACTAATCCCCCAGTAGATTTTACACTTTTTTCCCTTTTCTGTTTGTATAACAAAAATGCCATTATTCTAATCATTTGGCAGCGATGCAATCTTCACTTCAAATAAGTTACACAACTGCTCTTTGATATGCCACTCACGCCTAAAGCATTCAACATTCTCTCAACAATTATGAGATAATTTTTATCATTATTCAACATCAACATTTAAAGTTCTTATTTCAGTTTTGGAAGATATAACTATCATTTCTATACACATCTCTTCAATATTTCTCCCATCATTTTTCTTATTTAGTCACTCAGCTACAAACCTCTTGTTCATCTGCTTCCAAAATATTTTCTTCATCCAATTACTGTGCATTTTCTACATCAGCCAGGATTGGTTAGGTTAGGTGACATCTGCTGTGACCTAATGTGTGAATGGTGCTTTACTATCTAACTAAGGGAAATGAAAATATATCACACAGTAGAGATTTTTAGTGTTGCTGTTGTGCTGCAAGTTACATCTAGACTTGTAGATCAGAGTTCTCCAACCTTTCCGGGTTGGCGGCCTGGAGGGAGGAGAGGGAGGAAAGAGAATAGTTTTGTGGGAAGGGTAGGTTGCTCACATGAATGGGGTTGAGAGCACCGTGACACTTATGTGAGGCCCGCACGAGTTGGGCTCCGAGGGCCTGTGATTCTCACGAGTGGGGCTGTGCGTGGGCATATGCACAGGCATCCACCAAACAACCACTTGTGTGGCCCAGTTGCAAATAGGCCACAGACCAGTAGTGGGCTGTGGATCACAGGTTGGGGACCCCTGTTTACTTTACATATCTCTGTGAAACTGTACCATTTTTATTGGTGAACTGTACAACCTAACTACGTGATTGGGTGAAGGATGATGCAAGCCATGTTTTCATGTAAAAACAAATTACATCTAAATTATATAGCCACACATACAGGTAGTCCTCGACTTATGACGATAATTGAGCCTAAACCTTCTGTTACTAAGTGAGACATTTGTTAAGTGAACTTTGCTCCATTTTATGACCTTTCTTGCCACAGTTGTTAAGTGAATCACTGCAGGTGTTAATAACACAGTTGTTAAGTGAATCTGGCTTTCCCATTGACTTTGCTTGCCAGAAGGTCGCAAAAGGTGATCACATAACCCCAGGACACTGCAACCATCATAAATATGAGTCAGTTGCCAAGCATCTGAATTTTGATCACGTGACCATGGGGAGGCTGCAACGGTCATAAGTGTGAAAAATGGTCACAATGCACTTTTTTCACTTTTTCCACTACACAAAGTTTGTAAGTTGATGTCTACCTGTATTGCATTGTTTTGAATGTAGAAAAAAAACAACAGATACTGTAGTCCCATTTCTCTTCTTATCTTCTTCCTCCTTTCTTATTTGCATATACAGTATATTCACTTAATGGCTTTTTTTAAACCTAGAGTGATTTTAAATCTCTCTCTTCTATTATTAAAATGCTTATACTTAATGCAACAGAATCACCAAAATGAGCATCCGCTGAAACCTCACTATGCAAGTTAAAAGTAGGCATCTTTATAAATATTTAAAATAGTACCAAGGCATTTTTAAAAAAAAAATTTTTTTTTTTTTTAAATAAATTTTATTGGAAGTTCAAAAATATACGTCATGTTCTTAACATTTTGATATGTCCGTAATAGTAAAACAATAGTTCAGTACTTTGGCTTATCAAACAATGGATTTTATCAGACATCTTTTGAAATAAATCTGTAGACCAGAATGCTGCCAATTGTGTTTATTGAAAAACACCTTTCTTGGATACTTTGCATTTTTAAAAATTCCTTTAGAATGGAATGGAATTCAGTGGAGATGAGCAGTTAATGATAGCTAAAAGTAGCAGGTTGGGGCATGAGCAAGGCATTTCATAATATGCCATCTTCAACTCAAATTAAGACATACTCCAGTACCAAGACAACCTATCCTTGCTGTTTGGCTCTCTGAACACGAAGACTTTGGAAATTTCCCGAAGTAAAGGACAATGACTAGAAGAACAGTTTAAAAAAACCAAATTCTTTATATAAGTGATTGAACAGAGCAGAGGGATAATAAGGCTCCAACGTTCTATTATAGTTGTGCAGGTTATAAAATTTCAATTAACGTGGGTTTCAGCTTTCTAGAATATGATAAAGTATTTGTCATTGGTGCATTTATTTGTAAATGAGTACCAAATACAACAATAGGTTGTTCACAACTGGCATTTAATTTCAGGAAATCCATTCTGAGGACTTGGTAATGTATTGTCATCCTCGTAAGAAACCAGCACCTGAGTGGATAATGTTTTACAAGAATTGTTTTTAATAAGTAGGGAAGATACATTTTGATAACCGTGGAGTTTGTTAACTCCACTTTTGTTTATGCATCTCATTTTTTTTTAGGACAGTTGATACGGTCTTGAACTATTTAAAAGAGCAGTATAATGCAAACAAGATTGGTATTGTTGGATTTTCCTGGGGTGGAATGGCTGTACATCATGTGATGCTAACAAATCCTGAATTAAAGGCTGGAGTCTCCCTCTATGGTAACGAAGAACGCTTATTAATTCTTCAATTTCTAAATATTTGAACAGTATTAAATTGTTGTTCGTAAGGATAAACTGCACTATGCAAGACCTTTTACAAGCTGAATGCTCTGTTTCTCTCACACACAAACAAGGGGCATATCTACACTACACATGTTGTCTAATTGCCCCATTACCAGACAGGCACACAATTTCTTCTGGAAGGGAAAAATGGATGTTATCACCCTACTCGCTGTCCGAGACCTCAGGTTGCATTTTTCTACTATATTTCACTTTTGAAGGACAGATTTGTATGTTATGTCACCTTTAAGCTTTTATCCATTTCAAATAACCTGCTTTAGTTTGTTCCTGTTGCAATTTGTTGGACAGTTCACAGAAGAAAGAATGCTCTTTCAGCTGAATCATTGACCGGCCTGCTAATGTTTTTTAAAGCTCCTTTAAAAAGAAAAAAACATGGGTTCTGACATAGCGTAATGGCTCTAATTCTTGCCTTACAAATAGACGATTGTTTGTTTAAAATCAGCAGAAATGCTTCTTTAAAAAATAATACTATTTTCTATTCTACTATTTGCTGTGCTTCCTACTTTTTCTTGTATGCTTTTGTAAAGGAGTGAACTGGTTTTTTGTTTTTTTTTAAAGAAAATTTTATTGATTTTCTAGTTTCACATTTAAATATTTGAAAAGCAACGTGGCGGCTGAGTTGGTCAATAATTCAATGACATACAAATATCTTTAGTACAGATCTCAAACTATTACATTAAATATTTCCTCTCTTTTCCCCTTGGTATTTACTGTCTCATATTTAAATTAAAGAGTGAACTGTTTTTGTTCCTGGGAAGAAGGAAAATGCCCAAGATTTTATTGCTTCTGTCATTTCCACTTTTTTCAGAAAAACTTAAGAAAATTCAGTAAGATGAAAAAAATATATTCCTGTTTTATTATTAAATGTGTACAACATAATCCTATGCATGTTTACTTCTCCTTATCGCCAATAATCATACAAGTAGACCTTAGCCTATGACCACAAATGAGCCCAACATTTCTGTTGCTAAGCAAGATAGTTGTTAAGTGAGTTTTGCCCCATTTTAGGATCTTTCTTGCCACAGTTGTTAAGTGAATCACTGCAGTTGTTAAGTTAGTAACACGGTTGTTAATTGAATCTGGCTTCCCCACTGACTTTGTTGTCAGAAGGTCACAAAAGGTGATCCCATGACCCTGGAACACTACAACCATCATAAATAAGAGTCAGTTGCCAAGCGTCTGAATTTTGATCACATGACCATGGGGATGCTGTAACACTCATAACTGGGGAAAACAGACAAAAGTCGCTTTTTTCAGTGCTGTTGTAACTTTGAATGGTCACTAAATGAATGGTTGTAAGTCAAGGACTAGCTATATATACTGTAGGTAGGTTATTCTCTTGGGTTGTCTCACTGTTTTTCAAGGGTACTGAAGTTGAAAGTCTTCAACACAAGCTCTCAAAAACCTGCATAGTCCCTTAACCCAACAACACATGTGCATGCACGCGCGCGTGCACATACACACACACGTATAGATGTTCAGAAAGACCCACTCATTCGCAAGTGCTTTTCTGAAATATAAAAGCAAGAGGGCACGGCAGCAAAGGACTGGTATAGTTAGGGAATATAATTTAGATTACCATCGTGTCAAGCCAGCATAAGCACAGAAATGCCCAAGGGAATATCCTACTGTATGTGTGTTTATCTGAGAGAAGGGGATATTTCTTTTCAAAAAGTGGAAATAACAGAAGCAGTCTTATTGCAAGTAACAAAAATAGTTTATTCGATTTACCTCAATGTAATGCTATTATAATAATTTTTCATCTATTTATGCCAAAAATATGAACAGCTTCTCGCCGATCACCCCTGGCAAATAAAAATACTAGCAGATAGTCAGATAGGAAAGTTTATAATAGTGGTTTATTTCATCATTATATCATAAAGGACAAATACAGCTAGGTAAATAAACATGGTGGCTGAAATTATTAATTTTTTGTAGATTCAATTACAAGACTGAGTATCGTAATATTTGCATAGTACACACTGCTTCTTCATTCTTTAGATTGTTCCATAGATGGCTTGATTTGTGAAGAGTGTATGCCCTTTAGAAACCCAATATACGCCCCAAAGTCTGTAAATATATTTTGCAACTCACGTTCCTCAAATAATTGCGGAAACAATCTTCTGAAGGCCCAAAGTTTAATTTTTTTTACATATCAAGTTGGTGCAGGTTTGCAATCCTGAAAGGGAGCTGGTATCTTGGATGTACTGCAGAGAAAATAATACATTTTTTATAGGACTATGGCAGGTGATCTATATAATTTAGTACATTCTAGGAATTGGGACACACCTGTAATCATAGAAACTACAGGAATTGACTGTCACTAAATGTTGTTTTCAAAATCAATAAATAAAGTATATATAAGATGTCCTTGGCTCTGCAGCTCATATTGAAACTGTACCCACATAAATCACTGCAGAACCACCTGAGTCTCAAATAACATTTTATATTATTTATTATATTTTTTCAATTATACTTTAAAATGTCTGCATCATCATCAAATAACATAACAATTAAGGTCAATGGAGTATTTGTCCTCTAATTATATAGTTTGCCTTGAAAAAAAATGTAGTTTTAACGTAACTTCTCTTCTTTTAGGAATTATTAGAGATTCTGAAACTAGATATAATTTACTGAATCCTACTTTTTTCATTTTTGGCGAGAAAGATCACACCATTTCTCTTGAACAGGTAAACAATTATTTTCAGATTCTAAATAGCTTTATGACTGATATCTCTGCAATACACTTAGAGAATTAGTGGAAATGGGGTATAAGCGTTGCAGGGGAGCCTTATTTTCATTTAAGGATCATTCTGAAAAATGAGTCTGCTCTTACTGTAGAATTACCAGTGGGAACATTTACCTAGCAGCAACTAATGTGGTACTGGAGCCCCAGCTGAAAACAACTGCTCATCCATGCTACATTGTGTTTATGTGGAAGAAGGGAATTCCTGCACAGAGGGAGAATCGTTTGAAATCAATTTAATATTTTCCTGTCCACAGGCTTTTCAGCAAGGATAATAATGAGTAGTTTTTTTTTTAAATAGGAACAGGATTGTCAGTGACAAAATACATGCTTACAAGCAGAAGATAGCTAAAACGTGAGATTTTCCTAAAAACCTCCCCTGCAATACAAGGTGCAATTACTCCACAGCATTTATTCTACTCATTGTGTGCTTAGCGGTATTAATTATACAATATCATTTTGTATATGCGCCTCTTTTCCAAGGACTGAAAATTCTTAAGCTGCCTATGCTTGATGTTCAGAGTCTGGCTTGCTCAAAACAAACAGATTGAAAAAAAGTATGATGTTTCTGTGGTAAAAGGTTTACTAGTAGTCCTCTGATTAGGATCACTCATTCAGCAACCATTCAAAGTTATGGCAGCACCGAATAAGGGGTACTTATGACTGTCCTCAAAATTGTGGGCATTTCAGCATCCCACAGTCACATGAATGCAATTTGGGCAATTGGCAACCAACTTGCAATTATCATGATTGCAGCATCCAGCGGCCACATGATCACCATTTGCAAACTTCCCTCTTGGATTCCTACAAGCAAAGTCAATGAAGAACTATTGCTTTTTCTCCCAAAAAGTTCCCAAGTAACATGGAGAATGGAGCCATAGTGGCACAGTGATTAGAATGCAGTATTGCAGGCTGACTCTGCCCACAGCCAGGAGTTCGATCCTGATCGGCTCAAGGTTGACTCAGCCTTTCATCCTTCCAAGGTTGGTAAAATGAGGACTCAGATTGTTGGAGGTAACATGCCGACATTTGTAAACTGCTTAGTGAGTGCTGTAAAGCATTGTGGAGCGGTATATAAGTCTAAGTGCTATTGCTATTGCTACTCTGTAGTACCTGCCTGCCTGCACTCTGTAGTGGCCCACTTGACCCCTACACTCACTAGTGCTGGCTCAGAGCACCTATTTGCCTACCCAAGCTCTGCAGTGCCTGCCTGTGGTACTCATCCACCCACAGGTACTCGTCACACTCACCCGCAGCACCTACCCATACTCTGTAGTGCCTGCCTGCCTACTTGACTGGGACATGGTTTCAGCATCTCTTCCCACAATACAATTATGTGAGGTCCTCATTTAAAACCTGTACAGTCCTTGCTTCACAATGTCAGCAGGGACTGCCAGGATTGCTGATGTGAGATTGTGCTTTATAACCACATTGCTTAGCAGTTATAGTCCCAACTGCCACTGTAATCCAAGAACTACCTGTACTTATCATATAGACTGAGTCCAGAGCGTTGACGTTCCATCATCTTCCTGTTATACGCGGATCCAAAATGTCATAGGATTCTGTCTACCTTTTTCAGTTCTAGCTCAGCCTGGCTTCTTGATATATGTACCCCATACTTCCCAAGTGTTGGAAGAAGGAGAACCACTTCCTGGTTTCCTTTTAAAGCACAATCACTGCTATTCATCATATTTTCTTGTTGAATCCTTGACTACATTGCATGAGGGTCCCAGGCTGGCAATTTCATTTGAGGAATTAAATTTAAGAATTCCAAAGTTGACAGAGATCTCTTGAGGCATCTTGTCCAACTGCATTATCACCAGGTGCAGAAAGCATATTGCTATTTGGATATGATTAAAAAAAAGTCAGAGGTCATAAGATCAATGGTGTTTAAAGTACTATTGCTTAACTTCAGTTCAGGTAGCCCTGACTTTTAAGCAAAATTGTCGAAGAATCCAGGTTATATGCGAACAAATAATTTTAAAAGTGTAATGGTTAAAAAATTTACTGTAAATATGTAATATATATTTTTCTGCTACAGATCTCTTTGCTGGAGAAAAAACTTACAGAATATTGTACAGTAAACTATAAAATTAAAGTATATCTTGGACAAGTTCATGGTTTTGCCCAGTGTAAGCCTGAAGACATGAAGCCTAAAGATGTGCCATATGCTGAAGAAGCAAGAATGGATTTAATACAATGGCTGAACAGTTACATTATGTATTAAAGCAATATATGCCATATTCCCTAATTTCCACAACAAAATGTCCTTTATTTGTTTCAAAAAAAGTTATTGTAAAGATTGTAGGGATGCCTATTAGAATCTGAAGAAGGGAAAATGCATTTGAAAGATATGACAATAATAACCACTGAATATGTCATTAATAGATTCATTATCATATTACTCCATTACTCCTATGGAAAATTATATATACTTGAAGATCTTTCCTACATTATATACTGTATTATTTTTGTGTAAAAATATTGAGTATTCAGCATTTATACACTTAGCTTTGGGTCTTAGTTCTATTACCATTATAATATCTGGGCTGCAAATATTCAATTTTCTCTATGTCTTTGCTTGTGCTCCTTGAAGACATACATTTTGTCCCTATAATCTTTCTTCCCCAAGTCCTGCTTTGTGGTAGTTAATCAATGATATCAGAAATATAATTATTTATCCTTGATGCAATATAAAGCATTGCATTCAAAGTTGGAGTCCATCTCAAATTAAATTTTGTTTAATTCCAAGGCAATATGATTCGATAAATAATACAATCTTTTTTGAAGATGGAGGAGACAAACTTTTTAAAAAGGTGCAAAGTAAAAAATAAGGCACTATTTAAAAAAACACCAAAGGGATAAGATAAGATAAGACCCAGACAACACATTGTTTATTAAGCACTTATGAACTGTAAACTTAAAAAAAAATAAAACATATTACAAAAAAAGAGAGAATTTTTTTTCATTATCAGGCAGATGGAGGTATAAGCAGCTGTAAATTGTAGAAGTTCATTAATCAGCGAACACCTAGAGGCAAACAAAGTCATTACTAAAAGCCAACATGGGTTTGTCAAAAACAGATCATGCCAGACAAAACTTATTGCATTCTTTGACCAAGTGACAAAATTAGTGGATCAGAGGAATGCTGTGGATATAATTTACTTGGACTTCAGTAAGGCATTTGATGAAGTAGATCACAACCTACTACTCGATAAGATAGAAAAATGTGGGTTAGACAGCATCACCACCAGATGGATTCGTGGCTGGCTGACTGGCCATACTCAGCGTGTGGTCCTCAATGGAACTGCATCTACATGGAGGGAAGTGTGTAGTGGGGTGCCCCAGGGCTCTGTTCTAGGCCCAGTGCTCTTCAACATCCTCATCAATGATTTGGATGAGGGGATAGATGGGGAACTCATCAAATTTGCGGATGACACCAAGCTGGCAGGAATAGCCAACACTCCAGAAGACAGGTTTAAGATACAGGAGGACCTGGACAGACTTGAACACTGGGCACTATCTAACAAAATGAAATTCAATGGTGAAAAAAGTAAGGTTCTACATTTAGGCAAGAAAAACCAAATGTACAGGTATAGTATAGGGGGTACCTTGCTCAATAGTAGTAACTGTGAGAGGGATCTCGGAGTCCTAGTGGACAATCACTTAAATATGAGNCAGCAGTGTGCTGCAGCTGCCAAAAAAGCCAACACAGTGCTGGGCTGCATTAACAGAGGGATAGAATCAAGATCACATGAAGTATCTAATTTCAGTGCAAATTATATTAAGATTTCCAAGAAGCTCTCTTAATCAAGCATGCTTTCTGGAGCCAGCTGAATAGTCTTAGTGACCTGAGGAGAAGTAATTCAATGGCTTTGAAGTAGATTTTCACTTTCCAATCTCATCCACCAGCATTTTCTCAACTATTGAAGCTTTTATACACCCTTCCCTCTGGCTGACACCAGAAACAAAGCATCAGCATCATCATTTTGTTTTACTTCAGCTATGGTTCTGCTGATAACTGTGGTAGTTTGTAACACTGAAAGAAAAGATGACTGGTAATATAGACAGAAAAAGAAGTCTTTTGAAAACCTGCCCTTTATACAGTATATACCAGTGGTGGCATGCTTGCCAAAGGTGGCACGCAGAGCCCTCTCTGTGGGCACGTGCGCCGTCGCCCCAGTCCTAGGCCTTCAGCTAGGTTTTATAAAACCTTTTCGCTTTAGGCCTTCACCGCCGTATGCAAAAAAAAAAAAGTTTCAATCAATCAATCAATTTCAACTTCTCGCAGGGAAAAAAAAAGATCTCGCAAAGTTAGAATTGATTGATTGAACTTTTTAGTCCCACCCAGTCTGCCGTTACCACTGCAGCCATGCCCACCCAATGGGCCACACCCACCCAATGGGCCACACCCACTCAATGGGACACGCCCACCCAATGGGCCACACCCACTCAATGGGCCACGCCCACCCGGCACCCGATGATACATAAGTGGGTTTGGGTTGCAGTTTGGGCACGCGGTCTCTAAAAGGTTTGCCATCACTGGTATATACCAATCAGCATTCCTTTTTGAATTAAAATAAGAAAGGCAAAGTAAATTTGCAGAGTAAAGAGATACCTTGATTGGTGACCCCAATCAAAGTATCCACATCTACTCCTTTCCACAGCCATTCAAAGTATATTATACAAAGGAGAAAACAGTTACTTACAGCATCTATAGTAGATATATATTGAGCAAACTGTTTGTTTTCTGTATGTTGGAAGAGAAAAATAGTTATGTTGAAGATGTCAACTCAACTTTTAGCCAGATACTGGCGACTGAAATTAAGATAGGCGAAAACAAACACAAATAACAAGTGGGGCCCATTCAGCTACAGCTTTGATGGCTCTGTAGGCAGAGCTGCATCTGTCAGAGAAGAGAACTGCGCAGCTCTGCCTACACAGCCACCAAAGCAGCAGGTGGAGCACCAGAGGCTTGGGGAGGGAGGGCACTGAAGTGGGCAGTCGGGCCATTGGCAAGAGCAATGTCTGAGCGGAAAGCGGCCTTGGAACAAGTGGGGCAGGTAAGGAAAGAAATCCTTGCTCCCCCTAGAAATTGCCTTTCTTTCCTTACCTGACTTCCAGCCCCATGCCGTTTCTCCTTCACAATCTGCCGCTGCCATCATGTGCAAGGAAACGAAGGGTTTTTTTGGGAAAAAAGATCAATCAATCAATTCCAACTTCGCGATCTTTCACTTGTTTCACTGCCCCACTTGTTCCGAGGCCGCTTTCCATTCAGACGCATTGCTCTTGCCAATGGCCTGACCGCCCACTTCAGCGCCCTCCCTCCCCGAGCCTCCAGTGCTTCACCTGCTGTTTTGGTCACCCTGCCGGCCCTCACCTCAACACTCTGCCCATTGCTGCCCAGCATGGCCACCCCGGGGCTGCAGGGGCTGGCTTGGCATGGGAAGGGCACGTGCCCCACCCTCCCGCCACCATGCAGAGTAAGGTTGCCACGCCAGCCACCCATCCAGAAGCCCTCGCCTCCCCCAAGCGTTTTTTTACTAATCTGCCTTTCAGCTGAATTCCGTTTCTCCATTCACTTCTCAGCCTTTGCCACATGTTTGTGGGACTATCAGTAAAAAAAAAAAAGTTCCATCAGACTTTCTAACTTCTTGAGATCTCACGAGAAGTTAGAAAGTCTGATAGAACTTTTTTTTTTTACCAATAGTCCCACAAACACGCAGCGAACGCTGAGAAGCGAACGGAGAAATGGAATGCAGCTGAAAGGCAGGTTAGTAAAAAACCACTTGGGGAGGTGGGGGTGGGCACGGCAAACTTACCCTGTGTAGGTATTGATGCAGGTTGTCATGGACGGGACTGAAGGCCTAGGGCTGGGGTGACAGCGCACGTGCCCACAGAGAGGGATAATCGTTAAGAAAAAGTGATTATATAATTGTAAAAGTTGATTGTATAACAGCTCAGATTTAAAATAAGACTGCAGTATTATTTTAAAACCTGGCAACATCAAAATATTGACCATAGTTGTGACAAGCCAGTTTTTTTTTACTCAATGATTAACATGCACGACAGTGGGGAAACTATAGATTTCTGAATAAACTTCATTAATATTAACACAATGTGGCATGCCGTACAAAAAAGAACACAGCAACCATCCCACAAATGCAGTGGTTGCATGAATTGAGCTACAATAACCTTATTTCCTCCCAGCAACTCCCCAAAGGCCTCAGCCCTGT
>NW_015387497.1:30347-34481 GCF_001527695.2 Protobothrops mucrosquamatus | reverse complement strand
GAGAAAGGTTAAATGGGTAGCTGAAATGCTAATGCCTTACTTTTTCTGTCATATTGAAGAAAAGATAAACAAAAAGATATGGAAAAACTACAGGGGAATTAGTTTCTTAAGACTGCCCAGGAAGGTATTTGGCAGGATTCTGATCAAAAAGGTATGAGAGGTAACAATAAGCAAATTTGGGAAGTGCAATAGATTTCTGTTAGGCAGGAAGTGTGCAGACTAGATTTGCTCTTTAGGAGATCATAACCAAATGTATGGAAGGGAGAAAGAAAGTTGACTGTGGGTTGGAAGCATATTATAGTTTCATTTCTAGAATGTTTTGCACAGATGAGTGAAAGACAGCTGCTGAATGCAGTAAGATATAGAATGTGAATAAAGGGTATATGAGATAAATTGAATGCTTAAGTGAGATCTAAATTAAGATATGTGATATTGCCTTGATATTGTAATGTATTTATGGAGAACCATATAAGGATCCTTATTGTGACAGAAATATGTTAACAGCAGGTATAAATACTTTGGATATGGATGATGCCTTTTTACTGGTGAAGAGACATTCCAAATCATTTACAGTGAATGTTAGATAAAATGCATGATACAATGAGGATTATGGATTTGAAAGATAATATTACAAAGATCAAGAATGTGTGTGACAGGGGTAATAAAAAGAAAAATTATGGGATATATAGAAACAGTGAAAATTTGAGCAAGAAGTCAAAATTGTGAACCTTGATAGAATGTTTACTAACGGTGAGGAAATGTTTAAAATGTGCAAATCCTGCTAGAAAGGTAATTGATAACATATGGTTGCAAGGAATGAAGTCAAAAGAAGTGAAAATGGGTGAGCATATGAGTTTGCTTCTTTCTACTTTGTAATCATAAAAGGCAACAAGGCATGTAAAATGTACAAAAGTATGTTGAATATGGTAGGAATGAATTGCTGAAGAAGTGGATGTGAAGAAGAAAGTGGGTCAGCATTAAATGCATGAAGATGGAATGTGGATTGATGAAAAAGTGAGTGAACCATTCCAAAGAAGTATACTGAGAGATGATTTGAACAGATCAAAAAGGAAACAAACTTGAAAACAAAAAGGATAAGTGAATGGGTGGAGAGGAAGGGAAAGACTGAGAATGTAGGGCTTGTATGAAATTGATTCAGAAAGAGAGACATGAGACATTTAAAGAATAAATGGGAATGAAGTGACGTGGCAAGAGCAAGGATAGTTTACAAAGTTAAGAAATAAAGAAGACCCTCTTATTCTGCTCATCCAATAAAAGATTCTTTGTCTAACTACTTAGAGAGTTTTATCCAGGCTAAGTGATAGTAAAACTGAAGATCTTTAACAACATTTACCCTAAAAGGAAATAAAAGTTCTGAAGAAATATAAATGGGATTAATGATAAATTAGCCAGCAGCAAATTTTCAAAGAAGCAAGTCAGGTAGAATGGGGATTCATAATAAAATTCTACATAATTTGATTGAAAGCTTTGAGATGGAAATTGTTGCAGTTAAGACTGAACTGGGGACCAAAAACTAAAAGACTTCACCTGTTAACATTACATAATTTAATAGCAAGTGAGAATGAGATACTTCTGTTACAGCTGGAGGATTTAATGTTTGCATTGGCCTTTTGGGCCTGAGCAATGTTGGGGGAAAACATTGAAAAGGGAACTCCTGAATTTCAATCCTATTTGTGACTTACAGTACAAGTTTTCTCTCCAGTCTCAAGATGAGGTTTGTTTTCTCTACTCAAGCAAGACACTAGAGTATTTCAGGCTCCAAAATGTATTCTAGGTTTGCAAAGCCAGGTCAAGCAAACATAGATATGTTCAGCAACATTCTATAGGCAAAAGCATGTATAGGAAAAACAAAGGTCATCAATGTCTAGGGATATGATTACTACAAGGAAACTCAAAGTCAAAGGTAAGTGGGTCTGATTTGTGTTATGAAATACCTTTGAATAACAGTCAAGCTCACTTCTTGCATGTGGTTCTGACAGAGTATACAATGAAAAACTACTTCCTCTGTAGATGCATATTTCCTATTAAAGTTTGTACTCTATGTCTAGGAGCTCCAATCTATAATACCTATTAATATTAAAATTGCTTAAGATCTTTTACTGAACAGCCTTCATGAGTCTGACGTGCCTGGTAAGTTGAGAGCTAAAAGTGGCCTCTTAGATATTTAAAAGTCTTTACCTTGTTCTCACATGGAAGCAGGTGACTGTCCATTTATGCCGAGAGTTGCTTAGTAGAAGCAGTTTTGTTTTAAGCTGTGCAGAGGTGATCACATTTCTCTACCTCTACCTCTCTATATAGTTTAGTCAAGTAACATTAACCTTCACAAAACTCAGCTTACTTCTATCTGCATTTCTAACAAATAAAGCTATTTTTTAAAAAACAAATCCTACCGATTGTGGCATCCTTCACTTAAATTTTCTTCACACAATATCCAGAAATGATAAATCTTGTCTGTCTCTTTCTCATTAAGACACTCAACATATATCTTGTATTACCATAATCCCATGTGACTCAAAGATGATAGTAAGACACAATTGAAAAATAAATCAGGTTTTGGATGTTTGGTTTGGTTTGGATGTTTAATTCTAAATACATTACTGTAGCTATTAAATTATTGGTAAATTAGTGTAATGATCTGTCTCAGGACATATGTGTAGTTCCATTTTTAAATCTGTAAATTACAGAATATATGCATGCACCCGTCATCTGCAGAGAATAGCATCTATAGACACGCTAAAGAATTGTCTCCCAGATGTTCCTTTACATTTTACAGATGGCAGATAAGCCTAAATTTTGTCCATGTGACCTTGGAGATGTGTTTGATTATCAACCTCTTGGACAAGAAGTATCAATTGAGCATATTAAGGCCTATGTAAAGAAGCCCTCTTTCCAGACCGATGCAGCTGTAATTGTGATTCATGATATATTTGGATGGCAACTCCCAAATACTAGATATATTGCTGATTTGGTTGCTTCCAATGGATACATGTAAGAAATGAACTTTATTTTTTCTCCATCATATTCTTTTTTCCTTTATGTAGTTGTGATTCTTAAATCAAGGTGCCTTCTAATTTATCCATTTATATGTAGTTTGTATGTCCAAGCTTATATATATATATATATGTAATGGAAAAGATATGTAGAATTATTGCACAGCATATGAAATACAACACGATAACAATAATTTGTATATTAATTTACCTGGAACTGATTTACTTGGTGATTGTTAATAATAATAATAATAATAACAACAACAATAATAATAATAATAGTTGGAAAGGACCTTTGAGATATTCTAGTACAACCCTATACCATTTCAGACAAATAGTTGTCCAGTCTCTTCTTAAAAACGTTCAGTGTTGGAGCATTCACAGCTTCTGGAGGCAGATTGTTCCACTGATTAATTATTCTAACTGTCAGGAAATTTCTCCTTAGTTCTAGGTTGCTTCTCTCTTTGATTAGTTTCCATCCATTGCTTCTTGTCTTGCCTTCAGGTGCTTTAGAGAATAGCTTGACTCCCTCTTCTTTGTGGCAACCCCTGAGATATTGGAACACTGCTATCATGTCCCCCCTCGTCCTTCTCTTCATTAAACTATAAAATAAAGCCTATTTGGAAATGGACAATAACTTGATTGATTGACTGATTATCAGTTATCAATTCAGTAAGCTAATATTTAGATGCAAAGGGCAACTAATACTATGCATGACAACTTATATAGGATAGGTGTTCACATTTGCATTTAGAAGCAGGTATTATCCAGCCTGGCATTTTATCTGTTGGTTATCCTGTTCCTCTAGATCTTTGGGATGATTTTCCATACAGGAAATTTTCTCTTTGTATGCACTATAGTGAAATCAAGAACGTTGTTGGCATAGGTTAGTTATGCAACTTATAGGCATGCATCAGCATTCACAGATCAACCACTACACAAATCATGTATTTTAACCTAATGACAATAATATAGTTTCTGCTTCTATCATGAAAGCATGTTGTGAATATGGGATCAGGCTTTATTTATTTATTTGCTAGTCATTCAATTTAAGAACTCTCATTGTTTAAGACAGGTTGTCTTAAACCAGGCATGTCCAAAGTCCGGCCCGCGGGCCATTTGC
>NW_015387497.1:25819-28497 GCF_001527695.2 Protobothrops mucrosquamatus | reverse complement strand
AGAGAGGGGAGAGGAAAGGGAAAGGAAAGAGAGAGAGAGAGAAAGAGGAAAGAGAGGGAGAGGAAAGAGGCATACAATAATTCATTTGCATTTAATTGTAATGGTTCAAAGAATGTTTGGAAAAATGTTCGGCCCTCCAGCACGTTCACTTCATCCAATCTGGCCCTCTTTGAAAAAAGTTTGGACACCCCTGTCTTAAACAAATCTGTGTAAAAGGGAGGAAATTGTCTGTGTTATAGGTGACTATTAAATAAGAAAGGTTTTAACAAATTATTTTGTATTTATTTTTTGTGCAGTACAATTTGTCCAGACTTTTTTAAGGGAAGAGAACCTTGGAAACCATCTGATGATATGTCTCAATTAAATGAATGGCTAAAAACACGAGATCCCAAAAATATAGATAAGTAAGCTTTTATCTTGAAACGTATTTACTTTTTCTTTTCTCTCTCTCTCTCTCTCTCTCTCTCTCTCTCTCTCTCTCTCTCTCTCTCTCTCTCTCTCTCTCTCTCTCTCTCTCTCTCTCTCTCTCTCTCTCTCTCTCTCTTTATGTGTGTGTGTGTGTAGGATATATAGGAGACAGGTAAGCAGCTGACCCCACTTGATTCTAAATAATATATCCCATTATTGAAACCATTTAGTCACCATATAAGGGAGATAGGTGGCAAAATAAATCCATTTCTATCAAACACACACACACACACACACACACACACACAAAAGCCCTCTTCAGATCCTGCATATTTTAATATATCTTACCAGTATCCTCTACACTTTTTCCAGTCAGTTTCAACAAATTGTTCTGAAAAATAGTGTTTAAAAAATGGTTAAAGTGCTGGCCTAGAAAGCAGGAGACTATGGGTTCTAAGCCTCCCTTAGGCATGAAATCTGGCTGGGTGACTTGGGGCCAGTCACCTTCTCAGCCCAACCCACCTCACAGCCAATCCATCTCATCTCACCAGCTAGCTAGCTAGATGGATGGATGGATTGATTGATTATAGATGATGTAATAATACCAAAAACAAGTGGAGCATCACTTAAGTACCATTGGGACTGACAAAAATCCCCATCAGTCAATTGCAAAAGATTGCCTATATTGAAGCTTGTTCCAAAGAAACAGCTGGCACAAGTATTAAAAGCTGCAAATAGTATAATATCAAATATAAGAACCAGCTCATTGCAAGAAACAAACCATTGATGTATAGCACAACTGCAAATATAACTGAAGATCTTGGATGCAAAATCAACAAAAAAGGGTAAACAGTGCATTACCAAAATGAAAGATCAGGTTGGAAAATAAGATCAACATGCTAAGATCAGATTTAAGCAAGCTAGAACATATGAAAGAAGTAGAAGAACAAGAAGACCAAAAAATAGCTTATCAACAAATGTCACTAAAGAGAAGAAAGTTCAAGGGACCATTGGGAAATAATAAACCAGCAAATAACAACTCTGGTCAAGAAAATCAGATATGAAGCTCAAACTGCACACTACAGACAGAATCTCCCATTTCAGTTATATCAGAAATATTTCTACCAATCTATCAATGGAGAGAAAGAATTGAAGAAAATCACAAAATATCAAGATCTGAAATAACTGTGGTAAAAGAAAGCAAAAATAATACCAATAATAATGGGTATATTTGGTAAAATCCTAAAACATCTGGAGTATCACTCGAACATCATCAGCATTGGTAAAATCCCCATCAATCAACTGCAAAAGGGAATTGTGCTTGGAAGACCTTACATCGGTACCATCAAGCAACAACATCTGCCTATCCATGGTGGGAAGATTGCGATAGGTAGATAAAAATGCCAAATCCAGTATAAATATTTGGTTAACTGTGAAACCAACCATAATATTGTCTTGTATTATGCTAATTCAGGTTTATGTGTTTTCCCCCTCTCAAGATTACTATTTTTCTGGTTGATTTCTTTGCTGACTTACTTTTTGTACCTTAGGGAAACTGATGTAGTCTTGAGATATTTGAAGGAAGAATGTTATGTGACAAGGATAGGCGTCATTGGCTTCTGTTGGGGTGGATCTGCTGTACATCATCTGATGTTGAACTATTCTATATTTACTGCAGGCGTGTCCATCTATGGTATGTGTTTAATGCAATGGAAGCTGTGCAGATTATCATTTTCAAGAGAGAGATACAGTAGTGGCCAAAATTTGGTTAAGTTTCCACCAATTTTTCTTCTAATTTCTTTATAACTGTAGCCTTGTTCACTTAATACTATTTTACATTGCTTTCTGGGCAACCAGTCAACTCTTTGCACCATTACTTTAATTTTATTACGTTTTACAAGCTCACTAAATGAAAGAACACAAAAAAACCCAACCAACTTGATAGCGATCACATAAAACACTGACAAATGTCCTCCTCTCAGCTTCAATACATGACATCAATAACTGAATCCTACTGTGATCTGATTGGCTCATTGCCAAGACGACACCTGATTGGCTCTCTAAACACTCATGCTCATTGGCTACAATCAGATGAAGGAAAGCTACCTGACATCAACCTAAGCAAGTTGTGCTTCCTTTTTCTGGTTATTTGGCTATAACTTTTCATAGAATACAGTACAGATAATTGAACAAACTATGTTGCCTTACATTCTTGATTAAATTATCTTTCCATTGATATATAATTTTATGGTACTACTCCAAAAAAAAGT
>NW_015387497.1:19198-23509 GCF_001527695.2 Protobothrops mucrosquamatus | reverse complement strand
CTTCCTCTCCAGTACCATGCTGTCAAATCAGAAAACAAACCAAGCATGATATTTCAACTTTCGTCATGGTTAGAGAATACAGTGGCCAATTAATATACTGAGGTCTCCCCATAATTATCACATAGGAGCAGTGCTAGAAGGGCACAAGTTTAAGAATTACTCTATTACAGCTTCAAAAAATGGATCTTGGTACTCTATTAAAAGGCAAAGATTTTAATTTAATATTTTTCAAAAAACGGATTAAGAATTGGTCATAAAATAAAACAGGGCTCTTTGGGTTATCTGCGATGTATACTGTATGTTCAAATTTTTCATACAACTCCTAGACGAAAACTATAACTGTATTTTCTATGTGTCCTAACTTTAAAATATGGAGATACGTTTAATCTGTTTTCCATGCTGATTCCTTCATTCAATCAAGTTTTACATTTTGATGTCAGTTCAGTGGATAATAAAGGAGGTAACTTTAAAACACTTACTTTACAAAACTTCAAGAATCATGTTAAATTAACATTTTTAATTATGCAAACAGAAACTAATAAAAGCTTTCAGATTTTTCAACATCTTTTGTCAAACTCATTAACAAGCCAAGAGAAAAAGGAGTGATGACTGATCTTCATACACATCCCTTTGCTAGTTTGCTATGGGTGTTCCAGTGCTGGTGCTCACACTTTTATCTTCTTACATTCCTCTGGGCACAGTCCAAAGCCCTGATAGTCAATGCTGTCTTTGAAGCTTTATGATTTGTTTTTTTGTTTTTTTGTCACGCTTGGGCTTAGTATTTCTGCCAGGAAGTGGTTGACTATACCTGTCATAGCCAAGTAGTTAAAGATTAATAAGTTGAGGAATGAAACTTGGCTTGTTATAGTTTAACCTACAACAGTGGTGGCAAACCTATGGTATGTGTGCCAGAGATGGCACTCAGAGCCCTCTCTGTTGGCACGCACGCCGACGCCAGCAGCAGGAGCCCCACCCAGCATAAAGGAGGCAAAGCGGCCGACTAGCAAGCTCGAGTAGAGGTGGTAGAGCAGAGGTCACCAACCATTGTCGATTGGCGGACTGGAAGAAAAGGGAGGGGGAAGCATTTTACATGCATGCGTGCGTGCACAGGGCCGCGAGCATGCATATGCTGCAAATGGGGTGGGGCTAGTGCCTGCATGATACTCACTAGCCCTGTCCCATTCTTGAGTGGTGCAGCGCCTTGTATCTGCCCTCCGCGGCGCGACAGAGGCCGTTTTTTGCACCTTGCAGCACGGTGACCCATTTTTGCACCCCTGGCTTTTGTGTCCCAGAGGCGGCACACTTCTCAGACTGAAGTGTGTAGTGGGGTGCCCCAGGGCTCTGTTCTAGGCCCAGTGCTCTTCAACATCCTCATCAATGATTTGGATGAGAGGATAGATGAGGAACTCATCAAATTTGCGGATGACACCAAGCTGGCAGGAATAGCCAACACTCCAGAAGACAGGCTTAAGATACAGGAGGACCTGGACAGACTTGAACACTGGGCGCTATCTAACAAAATGAAATTCAATGGTGAAAAAAGTAAGGTTCTACATTTAGGCAAGAAAAACCAAATGTACAGGTATAGTATAGGGGGTACCNGCGGTGAATGCTCCAACACTGGAAGTTTTTAAGAAGAGACTGGACAGCCATTTGTCTGAAATGGTGTAGGGTTCCTGCCTGAGCAGGCGGTTGGACTCGATGACCTCCAAGGTCCCTTCCAACTTTATTATTATTATTATTATTATTATTATTATTATTATTATTATTATTATTATTATTATTATTATTATTATTATTAAGAGATATGAGATATGCAGAGATATGAGATATGATCTGACAGCCCATCAATCTAACTTAATCAAGTTCTAACTTTCATTTACTATTTTGTTTAAAAAAAAATTCCTCACCCATCTAATTTCAGTGCAAATTATATTAAGATTTCCAAGAAGCTCTCTTAATCAAGCATGCTTTCTGGAGCCAGCTGAATAGTCTTAGTGACCTGAGGAGAAGTAATTCAATGGCTTTGAAGTAGATTTTCACTTTCCAATCTCATCCACCAGCATTTTCTCAACTACTGAAGCTTTGATACACCCTTCCCTCTGGCTGACGCCAGAAACAAAGCATCAGCATCAGCATTTTGTTTTAGTTCAGCTATGGTTCTGCTGATAACTGTGGTAGTTTGTAACACTGAAAGAAAAGATGACTGGTAATATAGACAGAAAAAGAAGTCTTTTGAAAACCTGTCCTTTATACAGTATATACCAGTGGTGGCATGCGTGCCACAGGTGGCACGCAGAGCCCTCTCTGTGAGCACGCGCTCTGTCGCCCCAGTCCTAGGCCTTCAGCTAGGTTTTATAAAAGCTTTTCGCTTTAGGCCTCCACCGCCGTGTGCAAAAAAAAAAAAAGGTTCAATCAATCAATCAATTTCAACTTCTCGCAGGGAAAAAAAAAGATCTCGCAAAGATGGAATTGATTGATTGAACTTTTTAGTCCCACCCAGTCTGCCGTTACCACCGCAGCCACGCCCACCCAATGGGCCACGCCCACCCAATGGGCCGCACTCACTCAATGGGCCACGCCCACCCGGCATCCTACGATACATAAGTGGGTTTTGGGTTGCAGTTTGGGCACGCGGTCTCTAAAAGGTTCGCCATCACTGGTATATACCAATCAGCATTCCTTTTTGAATTAAAAGAAGGCAAAAGAAAATTGCAGAGTAAAGAGATACCTTGATTGGTGACCCCAATCAAAGTATCCACATCTACTCCTTTCCACAGCCATTCAAAGTATATTATATAAAGGAGAAACCAGTTATTTACAGCATCTATAGTAGATATATATTGAGCAAACTGTTTATTTTCTGTATGTTGGAAGACTCATGAACTCAAAACTAATTTTTAAAAATGGGTTGATTTTTGTAAAAAGTAGAAGAGAAAAATAGTTATGTTGAAGATGTCAACTCAACTTTTAGCCAGATACTGGCGACTGAAATTAAGATAGGCGAAAACAAACACAAATAACAAGTGGGGCCCATTCAGCTACAGCTTTGATGGCTCTGTAGGCAGAGCTGCATCTGACAGAGAAGAGAACTTCGCAGCTCTGCCTACACAGCCACCAAAGCAGCAGGTGGAGCACCAGAGGCTTGGGGAGGGAGGCCACTGAAGTGGGCAGTCGGGCCATTGGCAAGAGCAATGTCTGAGTGGAAAGCGGCCTTGGAACAAGTGGGGCAGGTAAGGAAAGAAATCCTCGCTCCCCCTAGAAATTGCCTTTCTTTCCTTACCTGATTTCCAGCCCCGTGCCGTTTCTCCTTCACAATCTGCCGCTGCCATCACGTGCAAGGAAACGAAGGGTTTTTTGGGGAAAAAAAGATCAATCAATCAATTCCAACTTCGTGATCTTTCACTTGTTTCACTGCCCCACTTGTTCCGAGGCCGTTTTCCGTTCAGACGCGTTGCTCTTGCCAATGGCCTGACTGCCCACTTCAGCGCCCTCCCTCCCCGAGCCTCTGGTGCTTCACCTGCTGTTTTGGTCAGCCTGCCGGCCCTCACCTCAACACTCTGCCCATTGCTGCCCAGCATGGCCACCCCGGGGCTGCAGGGGCTGGCTTGGCATGGGAAGGGCACGTGCCCCACCCTCCCGCCATCATGCAGAGTAAGGTTGCCACGCCAGCACCCATCCAGATGCCCTCACCTACCCCAAGCGTTTTTTTTACTAATCTGCCTTTCAGCTGAATTCCGTTTCTCCATTCACTTCTCAGCTTTGCCACGTTTGTGGGACTATCAGTAAAAAAAAAAGTTCCATCAGACTTTCTAACTTCTTGAGATCTCACGAGAAGTTAGAAAGTCTGATAGAACTTTTTTTTTTTTTACCAATAGTCCCACAAACACGCAGCGAAAGCTGAGAAGCGAACGGAGAAATGGAATGCAGCTGAAAGGCAGGTTAGTAAAAAAACGCTTGGGGAGGTGGGGGTGGGCGCGGCAATCTTACCCTGTGTAAGTATTGATGCAGGTTGCTCATGGACGGGACTGAAGGCCTAGGACTGGGGCAACAGCGCGCGTGCCCACAGAGAGGGCTCTGCGTGCTGCCTGTGGCACGTGTGCCATAGGTTTGCCACCACGGTAATATACTACAAGTAAATCTCCCTAATTTTATTCAGCCAGTTTTTATAAAGCTACTTTTATTCAAAAGATACTGTATATTAGAACATCTCAAATTTGGCTTCTAGCAATTATTTCAGAAGGCAAACACATGTAAGAATTAAGCAGAACAGCACATGTAGGATTTGAGATTAAATCCCTGTTTAGGATG
>NW_015387497.1:15203-17494 GCF_001527695.2 Protobothrops mucrosquamatus | reverse complement strand
TAACCTTCACAAAACTCAGCTTACTTCTATCTGCATTTCTAACAAATAAAGCTATTTTTTAAAAAAACAAATCCTACCGATTGTGGCATCCTTCACTTAAATTTTCTTCACACAATATCCAGAAATGATAAATCTTGGTCTGTCTCTTTCTCATTAAGACACTCAACATATATCTTGTATTACCATAATCCCATGTGACTCAAAGATGATAGTAAGACACAATTGAAAAGTAAATCAGGTTTTGGATGTTTGGTTTGGTTTGGGTGTTTAATTCTAAATACATTACTGTAGCTATTAAATTATTGGTAAATTAGTGTAATGATCTGTCTCAGGACTTATGTGTAGTTCCATTTTTAAATCTGTAAATTACAGAATATATGCATGCACCCGTCATCTGCAGAGAATAGGATCTACAGACATGCTAAAGAATTGTCTCCCAAATATTCCTTTACATTTTACAGATGGCAGATAAGCCCAAATTTTGTCCATGTGACCTTGGAGATGTGTTTGATTATCAACCTCTTGGACAAGAAGTGTCAATTGAGCATATTAAGGCCTATGTAAAGAAGCCCTCTTTCCAGACCGATGCAGCTGTAATTGTGATTCATGATGCATTTGGATGGCAACTCCCAAATACTAGATATATTGCTGATTTGGTTGCTTCCAATGGATACATGTAAGAAATGAACTTTATTTTTTCTCCATCATATTCTTTTTTCCTTTATGTAGTTGTGATTCTTAAATCAAGGTGCCTTCTAATTTATCCATTTATATGTAGTTTGTATGTCCAGGCTTATATATATATATATGTAATGGAAAAGATATATAGAATTATTGCACAGCATATGAAATACAACACGATAACAATAATTTGTATATTAATTTACCTGGAGCTGATTTACTTGGTGATTGTTAATAATAATAATAATAATAATAATAATAATAATAATAATAATAATAATAATAATAATAATAATAATAAAGTTGGAAGGGACCTTTGAGGTATTCTAGTACAACCCTATTCCATTTCAGACAAATAGTTGTTCAGTCTCTTCTTAAAAACGTTCAGTGTTGGAGCATTCACAACTTTTGGAGGCAGGTTGTTCCACTGATTAATTATTCTAACTGTCAGGAAATTTCTCCTTAGTTCTAGGTTGCTTCTCTCTGATTAGTTTCCATCCATTGCTTCTTGTCTTGCCTTCAGGTGCTATAGAGAATAGCTTGACTCCCTCTTCTTTGTGGCAACCCCTGAGATATTGGAACACTGCTATCATGTCCCCCCTCATCCTTCTCTTCATTAAACTATAAAATAAAGCCTATTTGGAAATGGACAATAACTTGATTGATTGACTGATTATCAATTATCAATTCAGTAAGCTAATATTTAGATGCAAAGGGCAACTAATACTCTGCATGACAACGTATATAGGATAGGTGTTCACATTTGCATTTAGAAGCAGGTATTATCCAGCCTGGCATTTTATCTGTTGGTTATCCTGTTCCTCTAGGAGATCTTTGGGATGATTTTCCATACAGGAAATTTTCTCTTTGTATGCACTATAGTGAAATCAAGAACGTTGTTGGCATAGGTTAGTTATGCAACTTATAGGCATGCATCAGCATTCACAGATCAACCACTACACAAATCATGTATTTTAACCTAATGACAATAATATAGTTTCTGCTTCTATCATGAAAGCATGTTGTGAATATGGGATTAGGCTTTATTTATTTATTTGCTAGTCATTCAATTTAAGAACTCTCATTGTTTAAGACAGGTTATTATTCCTTTCTCCCAATGAATCTGTATAAAAGGGAGGGAATTGTCTGTGTTATAGGTGACTATTAAATAAGAAAGATTTTAACAAAATATTTTGTATTTATTTTTTGTGCAGTACAATTTGTCCAGACTTTTTTAAGGGAGGAGAACCTTGGAAACCATCTGATGAGACATTAAATGAATGGCTAAAAACACGAGATCCCAAAAATATAGATAAGTACGCTTTTATCTTTTTTTTTTCCATTTTTTTTTATTATTTTCCATCATAAAAAAACAATCACAAGCATAATAAACACAATAACAAGTAAAAACCCCCCATCCCCCCCCGGACTTCCCAAACCTAATCCCAGGATAATATTCATATATGAGTAAACAAATACTAATATCCCTAACTCCACAAAATATCTTAATCTACAAAAAAGATAGAAAGAATAAACAAAAATAAAAAAAAATCTAAAAACCTAAGTTATATTCTACCACTCTATGCTTCTTTTGAATATAAACAATCCAT
>NW_015387497.1:8988-11231 GCF_001527695.2 Protobothrops mucrosquamatus | reverse complement strand
TCTCTCTCTCTCTCTCTCTCTCTCTCTCTCTCTCTCTCTCTCTCTCTCTCTCTCTCTCTCTTTGTGTGTGTGTGTGTGTGTGTGTGTGTAGGATATATAGGAGACAGGTAAGCAGCTGACCCCACTTGATTCTAAATAATATATCCCATTATTGAAACCATTTAGTCACCATATAGGGGAGATAGGTGGCAAAATAAATAAATACATTTCTATCAAACATACACACAAACACACACACACACACACACACACACACACATACAAGCCCTCTTCAGACCCTGCATATTTTAATATATCTTACCAGTATCCTCTACACTTTTTCCAGTCAGTTTCAGCAAACTGTTCTGAAAAATAGTGTTTAAAAAATGGTTAAGGTGCTGGCCTAGAAAGCAGGAGACTATAGGTTCTAAGCCTCCCTTAGGCATGAAAGCTGGCTGGGTGACTTGGGGCCAGTCACCTGGGTGACTTGGGGCCAGCCCAACCCACCTCACAGCCAATCCATCTCATCTCACCAGCTAGCTAGCTAGACGGATGGATGGATGGATAGATTGATTATAGATGATGTAATAATACCAAAAACAACTGGAGCATCACTTAAGTACCATTAGGACTGACAAAAATCCCCATCAGTCAATTGCAAAAAATTGCCTATATTGAAGCTTGTTCCAAAGAAACAGCTGGCACAAGTATTAAAAGCTGCAAATAGTGTAATATCAAATATAAGAACCAGCTCAGTGCAAGAAACAAACCATTGATGTATAGCATAACTGCAAATATAACTGAAGATCTTGGATGCAAAATCAACAAAAAAGGGTAAACAGTGCATTACCAAAATGAAAGATCAGGTTGGAAAATAAGATCAACATGTTAAGATCAGATTTAAGCAAGCTAGAACATATGAAGGAAGTAGAAGAACAAGAAGACCAAAAAATAGCTTATCAACAAATGTCACTAAAGACAAGAAAGTTCAAGGGACCATTAGGAAATAATAAAGCAGCAAATAACAACTCTGGTCAAGAAAATCAGATATGAAGCTCAAGCTGCACACTACAGACAGAATCTCCCATTTCAGTTATATCAGAAATGTTTCTACCAATCCATCAATGGAGAGAAAGAGTTGAAGAAAATCACAAAATATCAAGATCTGAAATAACTGTGGTAAAAGAAAGCAAAAATAATACCAATAATAATGGGTATATTTGGTAAAATCCTAAAACATCTGGAGTATCACTCGAACATCATCAGCATTGGTAAAATCCCCATCAATCAACTGCAAAAGGGAATTGTGCTTGGAAGACCTTACATCGGTACCATCAAGCAACAACATCTGCCTATCCATGGTGGGAAGATTGCGATAGGTAGATAAAAATGCCAAATCCAGTATAAATATTTGGTTAACTATGAAACCAACCATAATATTGTCTTGAATTATGCTAATTCAGGTTTATGTGTTTTCCCCCTCTCAAGATTACTATTTTTCTGGTTGATTTCTTTGCTGACTTACTTTTTGTACCTTAGGGAAATCGATGTAGTCTTGAGATATTTGAAGGAAGAATGTTATGTGACAAGGATAGGCGTCATTGGCTTCGGTTGGGGTGGATCTGCTGTACATCATCTGATGTTGAACTATTCTATATTTACTGCAGGCGTGTCCCTCTATGGTATGTGTTTAATGCAATGGAAGCTGTGCAGATTATCATTTTCAAGAGAGAGATACAGTAGTGGCCAAAATTTGGTTAAGTTTCCAACAATTTTTCTTCTAATTTCTTTATAACTGTAGCCTTGTTCACTTAATACTATTTTATATCTCTTTCTGGGCAATCAGTCAACTCTTTGCACCATTACTTTAATTTTATTACGTTTTACAAGCTCACTAAATGAAAGAACACAAAAAAACCCAACCAACTTGATAGCGATCACATAAAACACTGACAAATGTCCTCCTCTCAGCTTCAATACATGACATCAATAACTGAATCCTACTGTGATCTGATTGGCTCATTGCCAAGAAAAGATGACACCTGATTGGCTCTCTAAACACTCGTGCTCATTGGCTACAATCAGATGAAGGAAAGCTACCTGACATCAACCTAAGCAAGTTGTGCTTCCTTTTTCTGGTTATTTGGCTATAACTTTTCATAGAATACAGTACAGATAATTGAACAAACTATGTTGCCTTACATTCTTGATTAAATTATCTTTCCATTGATATATAATTTTATGGTACTACTCCAAAAAAAAGT
>NW_015387497.1:4296-6324 GCF_001527695.2 Protobothrops mucrosquamatus | reverse complement strand
GTTTTATACCTTCCTCTCCAGTACCATGCTGTCAAATCAGAAAACAAACCAAGCATGATATTTCAACTTTCGTCATGGTTAGAGAATACAGTGGCCAATTAATATACTGAGGTCTCCCCATAATTATCACATAGGAGCAGTGCTAGAAGGGCACAAGTTTAAGAATTACTCTATTACAGCTTCAAAAAATGGATCTTGGGTACTCTATTGAAAGGCAAAGGTTTTAATTTAATATTTTTGAAAAAACGAATTAAGAATTGGTCATAAAATAAAACAGGGCTCTTTGGGTTATCTGCGATGTATACTGTATGTTTAAATTTTTCATAGAACTCCTAGACGAAAACTATAACTGTATTTTCTATGTGTCGTAAGTTTAAAATATGGAGATACGTTTAATCTGTTTTCCATGCTGATTCCTTCATTCAATCAAGTTTTACATTTTGATGTCAGTTCAGTGGATAATAAAGGAGGTAACTTTAAAACACTTACTTTACAAAACTTCAAGGATCATGTTAAATTAACATTTTTAATTATGCAAACACAAACTAATAAAAGCTTTCAGATTTTTCAACATCTTTTGTCAAACTCATTAACAAGCCAAGAGAAAAAGGAGTGATGACTGATCTTCATACACATCCCTTTGCTAGTTTGCTATGGGTGTTCCAGTGCTGGTGCTCACACTTTTATCTTCTTACATTCCTCTGGGCACAGTCCAAAGCCCTGATAGTCAATGCTGTCTTTGAAGCTTTATGATTTGTTTTTTTGTTTTTTTGTCACGCTTGGGCTTAGTATTTCTGCCAGGAAGTGGTTGACTATACCTGTCATAGCCAAGTAGTTAAAGATTAATAAGTTGAGGAATGAAACTTGGCTTGTTATAGTTTAACCTACAACAGTGGTGGCGAACCTATGGCATGTGTGCCAGAGATGGCACTCAGAGCCCTCTCTGTTGGCACGCACGCCGACGCCAGCAGCAGGTCCATCAGGCCGCCACCGCCGCCCAGAGCAGGAGCGCCGCCCAGCATAAAGGAGGCAAAGCGGCCGACTAGCAAGCTCGAGTAGAGGTGGTAGAGCAGAGGTCACCAACCATTGTCGATTGGCGGACTGGAAGAAAAGGGAGGGGGAAGCATTTTACATGCATGCGTGCGTGCACAGGGCCGCAAGCATGCATATGCTGCAAATGGGGTGGGGCTACTGCCTGCATGATACTCACTAGCCCTGTCCTGTTCTTGAGTGGTGCAGCGCCTTGTATCTGCCCTCCGCGGCGTGACAGAGGCCGTTTTTTGCACCTTGCAGCACGGTGACCCATTTTTGCACCCCTGGCTTTTGTGTCCCAGAGGCGGCACTCGGAGGTGCCTTCCTGCCCCGAGGGCACCACAATGCTGATGCGCCCCTGGCACTTTGCGATAAAAAAGTGGGTTTGGGGTTGCGGTTTGGGCACTCAGTCTCTAAAAGGTTCGCCATCACTGACCTACAAGATATATCCTGTAATGTGCAGAAACAATAACTCAAGAAACAGGAAGAAGAGCCCTAAACAAGATACTGGCCAGATTTAAAAAATGCAAGTCTCAGACTGAAGTGTGTAGTGGGGTGCCCCAGGGCTCTGTTCTAGGCCCAGTGCTCTTCAACATCCTCATCAATGATTTGGATGAGGGGATAGATGGGGAACTCATCAAATTTGCGGATGACACCAAGCTGGCAGGAATAGCCAACACTCCAGAAGACAGGCTTAAGATACAGGAGGACCTGGACAGACTTGAACACTGGGCGCTATCTAACAAAATGAAATTCAATGGTGAAAAAAGTAAGGTTCTACATTTAGGCAAGAAAACCCAAATGTACAGGTATAGTATAGGGGGTACCTTGCTCAATAGTAGTAACTGTGAGAGGGATCTCGGAGTCCTAGTGGACAATCACTTAAATATGAGCCAGCAGTGTGCTGCAGCTGCCAAAAAAGCCAACACAGTGCTGGGCTGCATTAACAGAGGGATAGAATCAAGATCACATGAAGTATTAATACCACTTTACAAT
>NW_015387497.1:0-1262 GCF_001527695.2 Protobothrops mucrosquamatus | reverse complement strand
TATATATATATATATATATATATATATATATATATATATATATATATATAAGGTTTGAGGATCCAGTGTATCAGTTGTGTGATCAGAACCACTGCCTTTTTAAAGTCACCTACTCGCTTGTATGGACATCCCCATGCATTTGCAAAGTGGCATTTTTGGGGGAAAATAATTAAAATAAGCATACTTTCCTTTCAGAGAATGCATGCTATGTATTTTGGTTTAAAATGTAAAGAAAATAGAGGTCCTTTAGGGCTTGGATGTTCTATCCGAACCACAGAATAATAGAGTTGGAAGGTACCTTGGAGGTCTTCTAGTTCAACTCCCAGCTCAATCAGGGAACCCTACCATTTCAGACAAGTGGCTTGTCCAGTCTCTTCTTAAAAATCTTTAAAGTTATAAATTATTAGTTCAGTATTAGTTCAATCAACCTTTAGGTTCTAATATGTGGATAATCGTTAAGAAAAAGTGATTATATAATTGTAAAAGTTGATTGTATAACAGCTCAGATTTAAAATAACTGCAGTATTATTTTAAAACCTGGCAACATCAAAATATTGACCATAGTTGTGACAAGCCAGTTTTTTTTACTCAATGATTAACATGCACGACAGTGGGGAAACTGCAGATTTCTGAATAAACTTCATTTATATTAACACAATGTGGCATGCCGTACAAAAAAGAACACAGCAACCATCCCACAAATGCAGTGGTTGCATGAATTGAGCTACAATAACCTTATTTCCTCCCAGCAACTCCCCAAAGGCCTCAGCCCTGTCTTAAATCATCATCAAAACTCTTCTCAGGATACTCAGAAGTTTTACATCCCAAAATTGTGGTTTCTCCCCCAAAGCTGGGCTGAGGAATAAAGAACCTAGTGATTCAAAAGGGTGTGAAATATAAAAGCATGTAGTGCATGATAGCCTGGAGTTCATGCAGGAGGAGGTGTTGAAATCCTCCCCATTTGGGGGCTGAGTTACAGCCTGTCAACCTTTGAGCTCTTTTGTAATAAGCAAATCCTTTTGCTGCCTTTTCAGTGGAGCTGCACCAAGCACGGTGAAAGAACCTGCACCATTCCACAGCAGTAAGCAGACTGCCTTAAGGAAACCGTTTCCAGCCCTCTGAAATTGGATTCAGCATTCTAGGTATGTTGGAATCAAATATGTTCCATTATATTGTTTTCTGGAGAAAGGTTAAATGGGTAGCCGAAATGCTGATGCCTTACTTTTTCTGCCATATTGAAGAAAAGATAAACAAAAAGATAT
>NW_015387496.1:309120-310854 GCF_001527695.2 Protobothrops mucrosquamatus | reverse complement strand
AATCCAAGTTAAAACCACCGCATCATAATATAATTTTAAATTTGGGGCTTTAAGTCCCCCTCTTTCCCGTGCATCTTGCATAATTTTAAATTTAACCCTCGGCTTTTTCCCCTGCCAGATAAATCTATTAATACCTCTTTGCCATTCATCCAAATTTGAGTCCTTTTTTAAAATAGGTATCATTTGAAACAAAAAGAGGCATTTAGGAAGAATATTCATTTTAACCACTGAAATTCTCCCTAACAAAGATAATTGTAACTTTTTCCACTCCTCTAAATCCTTTTGAATTTTTACCCATAACTTATCATAATTATTTTTATACAGTTTGACATTAGAGGCTGTAATATAAACACCCAAATATTTCACCTTTTTCACTATTTCAAAACCAGTTAAGTTACTTAAAGTCTCTTTATCTTTCGTTGACATATTTTTAGCTAATATTTTAGTCTTATTATTATTTACTTTAAATCCAGAAACTTTCCCATACTGAGTCAAAATCTGTGTCAGATTTCTTGCTGAGGCAATCGGTTGAGATAGAGTGAAAACCAGATCATCAGCAAACACTCTAAGCTTATAGTCATTCTTGTCCAAAGTTATTCCTTTTATAACCGATGATTCTCGAACCTTGATTAATAAAATCTCCAAAGTCAAAACAAATAATAGAGGTGATAGTGGACATCCTTGTCTCGTACCTTTCTCAATTTTAAATGAGTCTGTCAATCCTCCATTTACTACCACTTGTGCTGATTGTAATTGGTAAATAGCCATTAACGCTGACAGAAATCTGTCCCCAAAATTCATTCTCTCCACCACTCGTAACAAAAATTGCCAGTCCAGTTTATCAAACGCCTTTTCAGCATCCAGAAATATAAAAGCTGCTGGAATTTGATTATTTTTATCCAAATATTCAAGCAGGTTTACAATTTGTCTAACATTATTCTTCATGTATCTGCCAGTTATAAATCCAGATTGGTCCACATGTATAATCCGTTTCAATACTTGCATTAATCTATTAGCTAAAATTTTTGCAAAAATCTTATAATCCATATTCAATAAAAATATTGGCCTATAACTTTTGGGCTGAGTCAAATCTTGATCCTCCTTGGGTATAAGTGATATAAATGCAGACCTCCACGATGGTGGTACATCTAATCCAGACAATATACTATTAAAAAGACATCTCAAAGGTTCTAACATTTCTTCCGATAACATTTTATAATATATTGCAGTTAACCCATCTGTACCAGGAGCCTTGCCAACCTTTAATTGTTTAATTGCCTCTATAATCTCATCCAACGCAATCGGACAATTCATCATTCCTTGTTGTTCATCTGAAAGTCTAAAAAAATTTGCTTGTTGCAAATACCTATCTATTTCAAAAGATTATATATTCTCCGAGGCATATAATTTTGAAAAATATTCCAGAAAGGCCTTTTTAATCAAATCTTGTTGAAAAACTTCTTTACCTTTATAATTTATTTTCTTTATAACTCTTTGTTTTTGTTTCTTTCGCAATTGGTAAGCCAACCACCTTGCAGGTTTATCTGCATTACAAAATGTGTTATATTTCATATATCTCAAGTTCACTGCAGTCTGATCAGCCAGTAACATCTTAAATTGTTCCTTCAACATTGCAATAGATACCTTTAAATTATTATCCATTGGATTTAAGGAGAAAGCTTTTTCTTTTATTTTTATCTCTTGCTCCAAATCCCTATACTTTTGTAACTGCTT
>NW_015387496.1:304083-305971 GCF_001527695.2 Protobothrops mucrosquamatus | reverse complement strand
GTTTTCCTTTGAAACAAAGAAACGGCTTGCCCGCAGCCATTTTCTTCTCAAATTAATTATAACAATTGAGAAGACTGTCTTTAAATCTTCTGAGTTAAAGTCTTTTTGTCAATCAAAGTCCAATTTTCCTGGTCAGTTCTGTCTGTTGATAAGTTTACTCACGATTAAAAATCTGAATAACTATCAGAGGTGGAGACGAGGTTTGGCTTCGCTGCAAATGAAGACATCCCGAGCTGCAGAGAAAGCTCTGAGCTCCGGAGGAGTTCTCACCTTCGTCTCCCTGGAAAGCTCCTAGGGGGGACTAGGGAACTCTACTCCTACTCAGAGTAAAACTCGCCCTCTCTCCTCCCGAAGAGAAAGCTCAAGCTGCCAAACAGCTGATGCGCACTGTTTCGGTGGCTTTAACGCAGTCCCGGACGGGAGGCTTGTAAAAAGCCTCCATCGGCCGTCGTCCGGCCACCGGAAGTCCACTTTAGTTTTTTTCTTTGTTTATTTTCAGTCCTGCCATTTCTCCATACTGTTCTATCTTTCCCAATAGTTTAGAAATCAGCTCCAAAGGTTCTTCTAAAATGAACACCAAGTCATCAGCAAATACTTGCAATTTATATGTTTCACCTTTTATTTCTAATCCTTTGAATTCTATATCTTGTCTAATATTTCTGTTTAAGACTACCAAAGTAAAAATAAATAACAATGGAGATAATGGACATTCTTGCCTTGTTCCTTTCCTTATCTCAAAGTTCTCAGTGTAATCTCCATTCACAATCACTTTCGCTGTTTGTTTATTATATATCATTTTTATCATATTTATAAAATTCTGTCCAAAGTCCATTATTTGTAATTGCTGAATCATAAATTGCCAGGAAACATTATCAAATGCCTTTTCAGCATCTAGAAATATTAGTGCCATTTGTTTCCCTGGATGTAGTTCATAGTATTCTAATACATCAATTATCACTCTTTGATTGTTTTTAATTTGTCTCTTTGGTAAGAAACCATTCTGGTCTGAATGTATAAATTCAGTTAAGTATCTTTTCAGTCTCTCAGCCATTATTGAGGTAAAAATTTTATAGTCCACATTCAATAACGATATCGGTATATAGTTTTTTATCTGAGTCAAATCTGAGTCTTCTTTTGGTATTAAAGTAATATTTGCTTCTATCCATGTCTTTGTGATTACCCAGGGCCCTGAATGGAGGCAAAGCACTTAGCTGGTCAGAATAATTGTCTTTGTAAGCACTGCCAACGTTCACCCAACAACCCCCACATATGCTGGCACAAGTTCAATAAAACAGTCCATGGAGTTAAACAGTTTGTCATGTGTCTGAGTAACAAAAAACTTAAAAGGACTTTCAGGCATGTTTTCTCCTAAAAGCATTTATTAATGTTACAATACGTCAGTACAGCATGGTGGAAATGCTTAGGACTGGCTTCTTTTCCGCTATGCATGTAATTCTAAGCATTTCCCTCCCACCTCTTTTTGGGGTCATGGTTCACATCTTCCAATCAACTTGGAAGATGTGATTTACTTCCGGTTTCTTTTCCCTTTCTGCCTGGTTTAACTATAAAAATGCCAGACAGCTCTGCATATTGTCAAAGCAAGAATATACAGTATTTGCAGCGTTGACATCCACCCCCCCTTACAAAAAGGACAGATCCTATAAAGCAAACCAAAGCATATGTTAAGGCTTATCTTTCGGTTTGTTGGGGTGTTTCACATGAAACCTTTTGACCAATCTATTAGCCTTTACTTCACTGGATTTCACCCAGGTGGCTTCGGATAACGGGTATCCCTTCCATTGTACTAGATACTGCAATTTCCCTCTAAAAATTCTAGAGTCAAGAATACGCTTTACTTCATAGTGGGTCTGTCCCGCAACCACGAGGG
>NW_015387496.1:300104-302109 GCF_001527695.2 Protobothrops mucrosquamatus | reverse complement strand
GATCAGTCATATTCGTGCTGTATATCAGGATATCATCGAGATACACCAAAACCCCTTTGTACAAGTGATCATGTAGGACCTCATTAATCAACTGCATAAACACAGATGGGGCCCCCTGTAGGCCAAATGGCATGACTTTGAACTGATAGCTCCCCATAGGACAGTTGAAGGCAGTTTTCCACTCGTCTCCCTCTTTTATACTCACCCGGTAATATGCCTCTCTCAAGTCTAATTTAGTGAAGACACTCCCCTTAGCCAGATGGGTTAATAAGTCCTTTAGGAGGGGGAGTGGGTATTTGTTCTCCACACTTACAGCATTGAGACCCTTATAGTCCACGCAGAGACAAAGAGACCCATCTTTCTTCTCCTTGAATAACACAGGGGCTCCCATGGTAGATTTGGCCCGTTCAATAAACCCCCTTGCTAGATTTTTGTTCACGTATCGCTGCATCTCCTCCATTTCAAGGGGGGACATAGCATACATTCTCGGTCGTGGGAGTTTGGCTTCTGGCACCAGTTCGATGGAGCAGTCATTGGGTCTGTGAAGGGGTAGGGCATCACATTCTTTTTCACTAAAAACCTCCGCCAGGTGCCGGTATTCATTGGGGATGACTGGTTCGCGTGGAGGCAGTGAGGTGGCCATGTGCGCTCGCTCATTGGGTGGCCTAAAGCAGGGCTTTTCAACCTTTTCACCGACTGTACCACTTTTAGGATATGGCAATATTTGAGTACCACCTAGCAAGGTGTCAAAAACCTGATGAACAAAAAAACAAAACCTGTTCAAAGTTGCAATTGCACTGAAATGACTTATGACCATTTTCACACTTATGACCATTGCAGCATGCCCATGGTCATGTGATTTATATTTGGATGCTTGGCAACTGATTCATATTTATGATGGTCACAGTGTCCCAGGGTCATGTGATCCCCTTTTGCAACCTTTTGACAAGCAAAGTCAATGGCAGGGCTGCTGGTGGCCAAGTGCTAAGGCGGGACTTCCCTCCCTCCCTCCTTCCCTGCCTTCCTCTTTCTCATGCCCACCTCCTTCTCAAGGAAGAATTTGACACCCCCCCCATATTTTCTCTCTTCCATATATTCATCAAACAAGGAAAAGCCTCCAGAGACAGAAAAGACAAACTGCTGAGTGAACTAGCTTAAAAAGGCACATTCCCCTTTAAGAATTAGCTAGTGGCTAGAAAGGAAAGTTGAGCACAGCCGGCACTTAAGGAAGAAAAAAAAATATAGTAAGTTTTGGCTGCCGGCTAAGGCAGCCTCCCCAAATGGCTCCACTCATAAGTAAAGGAATGCTACAGGCAAAATCCATTCAGGAGAAAAATACTTCAAAATCCCTTGCAGCAAAACTTACAGCTAACAATAGCAGAGCAATAGAAGCTAACATGAGACATCACACATCAGCCAAATAGAAATTGCCAAACACTCCTTAAGAACACAAAGCCCACATTGCACAAATACCAGAATTTCAAAGTCACAAAAGCACATAAGAATCCTTCCACTCTCCATCTCCCTCCCTCCCTCCTCTGTGCCTCACCTCCAGCCATTGCTGCCTTTTTTCATTCCTCTTGGAGGGTGACCTCTCCCCCACTGTATTTCTTGCCTGTTTGCTGCTGCCAGCACAGGTGGCTGCCACAGCAGTTGTAGATCGGCTCATGGCCGGCCTGCTTGATCTCCTCTCCCCCAACCCTCCTCCTCCTCCTCCTCCTTCTTCTTCTTCTTTCCCTTCGGTGCAGCTAGAGCTGACTCTGCCTCCTCCCAAGGCTGCTTCTTTTTCTCTCTCTCCCCTGTGGCAAGTTAGCCCAGAGAAGGAAATATTAAAAAGGCAGAAAGAAAGATATTGTTCACCAAAAGGATTTTTTTAAAAGCATTTTTTGAAAAGCAGAAACCAAACCTGGCCTCATCTCTTTGCCCAAAGCAGTAGCTAGTCTTATACAAATGCAGATGTGGAACCATCAGAAAGTTGAAGCCAGAGCAATCAAGAAGACAAAGA
>NW_015387496.1:249359-296793 GCF_001527695.2 Protobothrops mucrosquamatus | reverse complement strand
GTGCCCCCTGCTGCTGCAGGCCTCCCAATGGTGACTGTGCAAGTGGGGTTTGTAGTGGTGTATTCTGCTGTTGTAGGCCCCTCAATGATTGCTGGACATGCTGGGCCTCCCCCATCTGCAAGCTGACCGGCTGTAGTTCTGGCAGTTGCATCACTTCAAGCTGTCGTAAGGCTTCTATTAGCTGTGGTAAGCCCAGTTGTTGGAAAGGCCTCAATTTGGGATTCGTTATGTCTTCAGTACTGTGACTCACCATTTTTGCTGGCAATGCTGCGTGGCCTCGTCCAGAGCCTTCACTCGGCTTATCACAGTCTGACGACCCTCCCGATAGCTTTGGCCTCGCTCCCAGCTGGGAAATCTGCCAGATTCCTTTCTCCCCCGGCTTTCCGGCTGTCGCTTCCCCCCCCCCGGGGAAACTGCTTCAGCTAGGAAGAGGCTGATCTCAGACAATTTCTTCTCCTTCATATCAAATGTTCCCCAAATCTTTACCAGTACCTCTCAAACTTCGAGGCAGTGGATGGGGTTTGGGACCCCATATTGTTTTAGAATGAGAGGAGTCCTAAGCATAATGTCATGTGTCTGAGTAACGAAACACTTAAAAGGACTTTCAGGCATGTTTTCTCCTAAAAGCATTTATTAATGTTACAATACGTCAGTACAGCATGGTGGAAATGCTTAGGACTGGCTTCTTTTCCGCTATGCATGTAATTCTAAGCATTTCCCTCCCACCTCTTTTTGGGGTCATGGTTCACATCTTCCAATCAACTTGGAAGATGTGATTTACTTCCGGTTTCTTTTCCCCTTCTGCCTGGTTTAACTATAAAAATGCCAGACAGCTCTGCATATTGTCAAAGCAAGAATATACAGTATTTGCAGCATTGACACAGTTCTTTAAAGTAAAACAGATAACAAAGTATGATCTTTTCCATGCCCAGCTTGCCTGTAACCTGCAAACTGCAAAACTGAGGACAGCAAGGAGAACTCAGCAGGAAACAAACTTGAACCAAAATACAAAGAGTCCAGGTACAAGAGCTCACATCACAAGAGTTCACGTTTGTTCCCGGCAAATGCCCCACCCCACAGCATCTCCTTAAATACCTACTCCCCAGGTGTGCCTTGTGGAGTGGGGCGTGATGCTCTCCTCCCAAGCAAGTGAGCCTGCCTCCGTTGTTCCCTCCTCCTCTCTGCTCTCCTTGCTCTGGGATCTGGTGGGGAGGGGCCTTGCTCCTCGCCTGAGCTCTGCCTTCCCTGTTCCAAACTTGAAGGGCCCTGGCCTGCTTCAGCCTGTTCCTCCCCACAGTCCTCCGAAGCCACAGACACCCCCTCCTGGGCCTCAACAGGGAACTCCATGTCGTCCTCAGAGTCAGGCTCGGACGGAGGCATGACAGTCTTTGGAAGTTTAGCCTCCAAGAAAAGTTCATTGCAAACGTCTTTCAATGGTTCACTTAATATATCTTGTAAAGTTTTATACAACTCCACGGGTAATCCATCTGGACCCGGTGTTTTTTCATTTTTTTGTCCCCTTATGGCCTCTGTTATTTCCATCATTGTCATTTTTTCCTCTAGCATGGTTTTAAAGGTTTCTGAAATTTTTGGAAGATTATTTTCTTCTAGATATTGAATCATTTTCTCCCGTGGAATTTCTTCTACATCATACAGTTTCTTATAGTATTCTTTATCTTTTTTATTTCTTCATTTTTAAATTGTAAGCAACCCTTTTCATCTACTAAGTTATTTATCAGTTTCTTCTCCTTCTGTTTTTTAAGTTTATAAGCTAACCATCTTCCTGGTTTGTTTGCATTTTCAAAAAAGTTTTGTTTTGCTCTTTTGATTTGCTGTGCCAATTTTTCTGAATCCAACAGATTTAATTAATGTTTTATTGTTTCCATTTCTCTTTTCAGTATTTTCTTTTGCAGATTCATTTGCAGTTCTGATTCTAATTTTTCAAATTCTTCCCTTAATAATATGTATTGTTGTCTTTTTTGTTTATTTTTTTTGCCATGTATGTTATAGCTATACCTCTAAAATATGCTTTGGCTATATCCCATATGTTTTGTAATGTTGTATCTTCTTTTTTGTTTTCTTTTAAAAAGAACTCCATTTCTCTTGTTGCTAATTCTATGAATTCTTTTTCTTTTAAAATGGATTGATTCAAGGTCCATCTTAATTTTTTTGGTATTCCTTTCCATATCATTTTTAAGGGGTTGTGGTCTGCCCATGTACCTGGTTCTATCTCAATCTCCTGCATACTTGTCCTCAATTCAGATGTCATCCAAATCATGTCAATTCTGGACCAGGATTTATGACTATTTGAATAAAATGTGTATTGTGATTTTCCTGGATTAATTTCCCTCCAGACATCTTGTACCCCAATTTCCTCTATCATATTAAAAAATGTCTTAGGTAATCTTTTCCTTCCACTTTTTCCTGTTTTGCTACTTTTATAATCTAATGTCCCATCCACTATTGCGCTGAAATCTCCTACTAAGCAAATATTTTGATACTCCATTTCTGTTATTTTTCTATGGAGATTTTGATAGAATTCTTCCTGTTTATTATTTGGTGCATATATTACTACCAACAATATTTGTTTTTGATGTAGAAATATTTCTACCATCACAATTCTTCCTTCTTTATATGAATAAATCATTTTAGAGTCTATTGTCTCTTTAATATATAAAGCTACACCTCTTTTTTTCTGCTGCTCTGATGCATGATAAAGTTTCCCAATTTTTGGGTATTCCAACAGTTTGTAGTATTGTCTTTTTATGTTTGTCTCCTGCAAACAAATTATATCTATATTTAATTTCTGTAGTTTTCTAAAAAAATTATTTCTTTTTGATGGGGAATTCAGTCCATTTATATTCACTGAAAAAATTCTGTTTTCTTTCTCCATTTCAATTACTTGTATTTAGGTCTTGTCGATCTTGTAGTCCTCTGTTCTCTTGCTATTCCCTCACTCTCTTGATCAAGCTTCTCTTTCTGTTCTTCTGTTTGTATAGAAACAGAAGAAGAGAAAGAGGGGGAGCTCCTGCTACACACCTAACCGAGCCCGTGCATTTAGAAATGGGAGAACACTGGGAAATCATTCACTTTGTTGTGGTCCCAAAAATGACTGAGGCCATCATTCTCAGACTAGCTTGGCTCAATAAATGGTGCCCCTTGATTTGGTGGGAGGATGGAGTGAGGACATTACGGTTAGCGACAGGGCCCCTCCCTCCTACCGCACCCAGCAAAGGGCGGGAAGCTGTTGCTATTGAAGACCAAGGACAGTCCCTTGAACTATTAAGAGTGGCCATAGAACCTATTCCAGGGACCCAACTGATACCCAGTGAATACCGAGATTTAGCTGAAGCTTTCAGCGAAAAGGAATGTGACAACCTTCCCCCCCACTGGGCAACTGACTGTGCGATTGAAATCCTACCAGGAGCCAAACTCCCTAAGCAAATAATGTATTCAATGACACCCAGAGAGTTAAAAGAATTGAGGGGATACATCAACAAGAATTTAGCCAGAGGTTTCATCCAACCTGCAAAGTCATGCGTGGCTGCCCCTGTTCTGTTTAAAGAGAAAAAGGATGGATCGCTGAGATTGTGCATTGATTTTAAAGGGTTAAATGCAGTCAGTGTGGAAAATATGTACCCCCTTGATGAAGGACATGCTGGCCCATTTGGCTAGGGGAAAGTTTTTCACAAAATTGGGCTTATTACCAGGTGTATATCAAAGAGGGGGATGAATGGAAAACCGTTTTTAACAGTCCTCTGGGGAACTTTCAGTTCAAAGTTATGCCTTTTGGCCTTCAAGGGACCCCTGCTGTGTTCATGCAGTTAATCAATCAAGTGCTGCATGATCACCTGTATAAAGGGGTCCTAGTCTATCTTGATGACATCCTTATTTACACAGAAACCATGGCAGAGCATGTAATATTAGTGCATGAAGTGCTCAAAAAGTTGCTGAGAGCCAAGCTTTATGCTAAACTCTCTAAATGCGAATTCCATCAAACATGCCTCGACTACCTTGGGTACAGGATCTCCAGCGAGGGGGTGGAAATGGACCCAGCCAAGGTCAAAGCGGTGCTTGAATGGCAGCCTCCACGAACCCATAAGCAACTTCAAAGCTTCCTGGGGTTTGCAAACTTTTATCGGCAATTCATTCCTTCTCTTGCCAAGATAGCTCTGCCAATTACTGAACTGTTGAAAACCAGAAAAGCAGGGGGGGGGAGCCTCGACCCTGTCAACCCCTACCATGGTCTATGGAATGCCAAGTGGCATTAGAAAACTTAAAGAGACTATTTGCTGCTGAACCTGTTCTCAAACACCCCGATCCTGACGAGCAGTTCATAATCCAAGCCAATGCGAGTGATGTTGCAGTGGGAGCAGTCCTTCTGCAGAGAAATCAAAAAGGGGACCTACAACCCTGTGCCTACACCTCCAGGAAATTAACTGATACTGAAAGGCGCTGGGCAATATGGGAAAAGGAGGTTTTCACAGTGAGTTGGGCCTTATTAATGTGGTGCCATTTCCTTGAGGGAAGCAAAGTGCCCTTTGAAGTGTGGACCAATCATAAAAATCTAGAGGAACTAAGAACCCCTCAAAAGTTGTCCTCTAAACAGGTCCGTTGAGTGCAGTACTTTAATTGTTTCAATTTCACTCTGAAATACCTCCCTGGGGGGAAAAAAATCCTTAGCTGATGCTTTGTCAAGGATGCCCCAGTACAAAAGCCGAGAGGACATTGTAAATCCTATTATTCCCCTACCACAATCAGCATCACAAATAACCACTTGCAGCCAAACACACACAGTCTGCCAAACCAGAGAGCCCTTTGAGGAAGAAACTTAGGGAAGAGTTAAAGATTGATGCCTGGTTTCAGGCAAATAAGACCCTACTGACCCAACGGGATGGTTTAGCCTGGAAAGGCTCTAAATTGTACCTGCCCGAGACCCTCAGAATCCAGGCGCTTCAACGCAGTCACAACACCAGGTTAGTTGGCCACTTTGGATTCTTAAAGGCATTGCATTTGGTCCAGAGGCAGTTTTGGTGGCCAGGGATGAAAAAGGACATTGAAAGGTACATAAAAAGCTGTGCCATTTGCGCCGCCATGAAAAAATGATGAAGAAAACCCCCTGGATTGTTGCAGCAGGTAGCGGATCCCTCTCTACCTTGGGAGGAGATAGCTATGGACTTTATTGTTGAGCTGCCAGAAAGTAGAGGAAATATGGTAATATGGACTGTCATTGATCTCTTTTCCATGCAGGCTCATTTCATAGCCTGCTCAGGACTCCCTTCTGCAAAGAAGCTAGCTAAGATGTTTCTGAAGCATATATACCACCTCCATGGTGCCCCAAAGAGGATCATATCTGATAGAGGAGTTCAATTTACAGCGAAGTTTTGGAGAGACTTTCTCAAGCTAATTGGATCCACTCAAGGACTTTTGTTGGCTTTTCATCCGAGCACGAATGGATCAGCTGAAAGAGCTAACGCAATGGTGGAACAATACATCAGATACCACATTAATTACCAGCAAACTAACTGGGCTGACCTCCTACCTTTTGCTGAAGTGGCTTACAATAATACTGCACGCAGCAGTACTGGACTTACTCCATTTAAAATAGCAACCGGCCGAGAGTTCGTTCCTATGCCTGAATACCCCCAGGAACCACCTGCCTCACAAACATTAGACCAGTGGGTGACATTGTGGCAAACTGTTTGGACTAATGTAAAAAAAACTCTAACACAAGCTGCAAAAACTTACAAGGAACAAGCCGATAAGAAGTGGTCCCCTCAGAGACTCTTTCGGGTGGGGAAAAAGGTCTATCTTTCAACCAAATATTTAAGGCTTAAATTGCCCAGTAAGAAATTGGGACCGAAATTCCTTGGCCTTTTCCCTATAGTTAGAATTATCAATCCTGTAACATTTGAGTTGAAACTTGCTTGCTTACTTGGAAAAATTCACCCTGTTTTCCATTGCAGTTTGCTAAAACCTCTTAGAGAATCGTCATTGAGACCAGTTCCTAAGAAAGCACCTGGTCCTCTTTTAGTTCAAGGGGAAACTCATTATGAAATTAAGCGAATCCTTGACTCTAGGTTATACAAGGGGAAATTACAGTGCCTAGTGCAGTAGAAGGGATATCCTTTATCAGAGGCTACTTGGGTGAAAAGTACAGACGTCAAGGCAGACCGATTGGTAAAGAAATTTTATGATAAGCATCCTCAAAAACCTTGGGGAGATTCCTAATTGCACCTTTTATTTTCTGCAGGATTTGTTTTCTCTTTAGGGGATCTGACTGTCAAACCTGCAACGAACCTGACTAAAGCCATCTTGCTCATTTTTGGTTGCCACAAGATTGGGGGGGAGGAGGAATGAGATGTTTTATGCTAGCCTAAACAATTCTCTGTCCCATGGGAACCAAGATCGTTTCTATTCCCTCGACTGCGGTGGGTTGAGCCTAATGTCAGAAAGCCCACCAAACTATTCTATTGGGAAACACAGTTGATTGCATAGGTTTTGGGGTGGGAATTTTAACTTTGTATTACTTTTACTTTTGGAGGAACTTTAGTCTTGGTTTCACTTTTGACAATACCGATACTTTGTAACCAATAAACATGTTCTTAGAGGAAAACTCAAGCCTCGGAGTTCTGCTTTAATTGGTCTCATCTATCGAAATCATGACACATCCCTTGCCAAGAGTCCTTCAGGTAGGAAATGCAGTCCATGGTCCAGGAAACCAAAGTTTTCTTGGCGACACCAACCCTTTAGCCAGTGGTTTATTTCTAGAATTCTTTTTCCTCTCAATGGGGGTTGGCCTTTCGTTGGGAGTACTGATGAGAACACTACTTGTGCTCCTAGCTCCTTAACTTTATTGCCTAGTTGCTTATAATCTCTCAATATTGTACTCAGGTTCTTTGTTGTGTCATTTGTCCCAAGTCTCTGAACAGTCTGGCAATTGATAATAATGATAATAATTTTGAATTTATTAGACTTGAATATCCTGACTTTGTAAAAAACCACCCTACTCGGAACTGCCTATATACTCAGACACTACCTTAACAGCTCTTAGGTCCTTGGTTAGGACTTGAACTGTTAAGTTTTTACCAGTCCCAGACTGTGAATTGAATGGAAGATTAACCAGAAGAAGAAGAAGAAGAAGAAGAAGAAGAAGAAGAAGAAGAAGAAGAAGAAGAAGAAGAAGAAGAAGAAGAAGAAGAAGAAGAAGAAGAAGAAGAAGAAGAAGAAGAACAACAACAACAACAACAACAACAACAACAACAACAACAACAACAACAACAACAACTACTACTACTACTACTACTACTACTACTACTACTCAGGCCATGGCTATCAAACATCAAAAACATCTGCCAGACTATCCCACCTCCTTTATATGGACGATCTGAAGCTATATGGAAACACACCATCTGAAATAGAATCACTGCTCAGCACTGTTTGTATATATAGCCAAGATATTGCAATGGAGTTTGGACTGGACAAATATGCCACACTCTCCATCAAACAGGGAAAAATAGAGAAAACTGAAGGAATCAAGATGCCCTACAAAAATACCATCAAGAGTTTGGATGAAGATGATTACTACAAATACCTGGATATCCTTCATGCTGACAACTTCAAGCACACTGAGGTCAAGAAAAAGATTAGAGATAAATAGCAATAGCAATAGTACTTAGACTTATATACCACTTCACAATGCTTTACAGCCTCCTCTAAGCAGTTTACAGAGTCAGCATATTGCCCCCAACAATCTGGCTCCTCATTTTACCAACCTCAGAAGGATGGAAGGGTGAGTCAACCTTGAGCTGGTGAGATTCAAACTGCTGAACTGCAGGCATTCTAACCACTGTGCCACCATGGCTCAATACATCAAGAGAGTGAAGAAGATCTTAAAGTCCTAACTCAATGGAAGAAATACCATCAAGGCAATCTAATGACTGGAATTGCCCATGAGTTGATTGCCTTGATGGCATTTCCTCCATTGAAATACACAGCTGGAATAGTGGACTGGACTCGGCAGAACTAAAAGCCATGGATAGGAAGACCAGAAAAATGACAATGAATCATGCCCTTCGTCCTTGCAATGACATCGACAGACTCTACCTACCAAGACAAATATGTGGGCGTGGAATGTTGCAAGTAAATCAGATGGTTGAAAAAGAAAAAATGGTTTTGGAAGAATATCTGAAAGACAATGAAGAAGATGCAATGAACTTAGTTCTTAGAACAGGAAGGCTTACTGACTACTGGAGAGACCAAACTGGCCTACAAGAAAGACCAAATGAAGAACAGAATGGAGGCATAGGAAGACAAAGCACTACATGGCTAATAGATTAAAAAATAGCAGGGAAAGCAGTTAATAACAAGACCTGGCAATGGTTAAGAGCAGGAAAGCTGAAGAAAGAGACCGAGGAACAAATGCATATAAAGCCAGAATTGAGAAGACAGCAACAGACAGTAAGTGCCGCCTATGCAAAGAAGCTGAAGAAACAGTGGACCACCTGGTAAGCTGCTGGAAGAAGATCACACAGACTGACTACAAGCAACGGCATGACAAAGTAGCAACAATGGTGCACTGGAAAATCTGCAAGAAATATCATTTGCCTGCAAGTAAGAACTGGTGGGACCATAAAACAGAGAAAGTCATAGAAAATGAAGAAGTTAATTTGCTCTGAGACTTTAGAATTCAAACAGACAGGAACTTGCCATGTAACAACCCAGACTTAACAATTGTCAATAAGAAAGACAAAAAAGTCTGGATAGTGGATGTGACAGTACCTGGAGACAGCAGAATAGAAGAGAAAGAACTGGAGAAGATTACAAAATACAATCACCTACAAATAGAAATAGAATGACTGTGGCAAAAGCAATCAAAGGTAGTACCAATAGTAATAGGCGCCTTGGGTGCAATCCCAAAACAATTGGAGCACCACTTGAACACCATTGGCATTAACAAATTCACCCTCAGCCAATTGCAAAAGGCAGCCTTACATGGAACAGCTTCCATCCTGTCACAATATCTGTAACACCATCAAACATCCAGATCTGCCTATCCCAGGTCCTTAGAAAGGACTCAATAAGTAGACAAAAATGCCAAACCCAGTCTGAACATCTGGCTGACTGTGCGACGAACAACAACAACTACAACAACAACAACAACAATAATATAACTTAACTCTTTGCTTGTGTAAAATACATTTTGTTTTGTTTTTTAAATATTTTATTAATTTTCCAATTTTACATTTAGGTATTTAAAAAGCAATGTGGTGACTGGGTTAATCAATAGTTCGATAACAAAATCTTTAGTACAAATATCAAGTTGCAACATCAAATATTTCTTCTCTTTTTCCCTTAACATTTACTGTCTCGTATTCAAGCTAGTACAGTTCTTATTATATCAACTCAATAAAAACCATCATTATTACATTTATCAATAAATTTTTAGCTTATACGTATCTTAATTACATTCAATCTTCATAGATAATCCATATCCTGTTATTAATTTTACCCAATTTTTAGTTTCTCATCAATATTCCAATTTAACCTTTGATATTTATAATTCTCAAGCCTTAGGTAACCAAAATTTCCGTTATCTCAATTCATAACCAAATCTAATATCCAAAATACACATTTTATCTATTTGAATATAATCTTGTTCTATTTCCTAAAAGTTATCTATTTCCCACCATATTAAATCATCTACTTAATAATACAATATCCCCTTTAATAAATCAAAACCATTATGTATATCACCTGGGTTAATCAATAAATCAAACATATTCATAATAATTAATTTTCTTTTTCCTTTTAGGTCTAATTTTTAAATATTAAACAGATAAAGTCCTTATTTTCAACTAATTTCCAAGTATTTTAAATCTAATGACCAGAATTCTCCTTATCTCAACTTCTCCCTTTAACCCTCTAATTAATAATGTGAAATCCCCTCTAATAAGTCAAAACCCCAATTTTCTTCAACCTTATTCTGGCTTTCTTCCTTTGCCAACTAGGCTTCCATATCAGTGCTTTTAGATTGTCAAATAGATCTCCCTCTATTATTATATATGTTATTTGAAATAAAGGAGACCATTTAATTGCCATTTTTTGGAAGGACTAGCCCATTTGTAGTCGTTAGCAGTGCTTTTTTTCTAAAAAAGAAAAAAAAAAAAGGTGCCGGAACTCACACACGTCATACAACCCGCCTTGCCTACCCTACATGTTTCCATCCAAAAAAGGTGCCGGAACTCCGTTCTGGGTGTTCTATGAGAAAAAAAACCCTGGTCGTTAGGTTGTCTCCCTGTTACTCCAATTCCCCATGCTTGGCCTGATATGTTTGTCTTCCATTCAATCTGTTCTTCTTCTTTTTCAAATTTCTTCTGGTTTATATAGAAAGTCATTTCCATTTTCAGTGTTGTCACTTTCTTTTTCTGGATTTTCCATCAGCTGTATTTGTTGGTCAATTGAGTCCTCTGTCTTAATATTTGATTGTCCCACTTCTTCTGTTATCTTCTGCATTGTAGGTTCTTTGGTTGTAGTCAAAGTTTGGGTTTGTGTATTTAAGATGGCATCTTGATCTTTTATGTTAAGTCTTATTTTATCACAAGCTAAAAGAATGGTTTCATATATTGCTTTTAACATGGAAAGTATCTTTTCCTGGTCTTCATCCATCTCTTTCATGTATTTATGAATAGTCTTTCTAGTAAAAGTTGTTTATCAAGCAAGATTTTATAATCCAAGGTTTTTCAACATCTCATATAGTGACCAATATTTTTCAGATAAAGAGATAGGAAAGCAATTTCCCACATATAACTCTGAGAGTCAGTAAAGGTTTACATTCACAGTTCAAGTAGGCCAGTTATGCCACCCAGTTGTTCTCCTACAGCTAAGTCTCTCACAGGTGGTGCCAAGGTCAGAAAAGTCTTATTTAAGGTCTGGGCTTCGAGCCAAGTCTCTTTTAGGAAATAACAAGTTGTAGTACCAAACCTCGCCACAAGATGTCACTGATGCCATTTAAGGTTTTTTGAGTCCAAAATTTTTATAGTCCTTTTTCCAATTTTATTTCTTTTTTGTAGATAAAAACAAGACTCTCCAGTAAAAATAGGAAATATTTTGGTCCCCAAGTTTCAGGAACATATAAATCCAATTAGATTAAAGTTGTTCTTTTAATGCTTTAATTCCCCTGGGTAGTCAGACGCTGCTATTCTTAGAGGGTGGGCTAGAAATTCCCTTCCCTCTCTCCTCACAGGGGGAATACTTCAGGCAGCTTTTACAGGAAGAGAAAGTACTTAGGGTAAAGAGAAGATCAGATCTCACCCAGTTTCATCCGCATTGCTTTCGAAGTGCTTGGTAGTAAGTTTGACTTTGGCTGTCTGCAGCCTAGTGATGGGCCATATTGCTATGGCTGGTCTTTCCTCCACCAGTTTGGAGGGCTGCCCCGGATTGAGCAGAAGGGCTGCTGCCCTCCCGCGATCAAGCGGCGGTTACCTCCTTGCTCGTTGCCCCTACAGGGCGACTTTCGATCCTTTGCAGGGTCCCCCAGCGGAGCGAAAATGGATGTGGAAGACGGAGCTCATCTTCCAAACGTCCGCGGTGGCCGCAGTGGCAAACCGGAAGTCCTAAAATGTATTTTGTTAAATAATAGTTATGCCTTGCTCACTTTTATTCATTACTTCCTTGACTATATCTTGGTCAAAGCCATCTTATTTCTTGTGTTTTATATTAGTTTTATGGTTAGTTGAGCTAAGGTGCCAGATCTTTGCTGCAAAAATCCAGATGACCACTAGATGGCAGCAAGCAGAACATTCACACTTTGCTACTGTCCAGACATTTGCTGCTTGGACCTGGTAGTCTTCCTTGAAGGAATTTCAGAATAGAGTTGTTTTGATATCTTCTGAGAATGGTATAAGGGGCTAAAAAAAGCTGGCACTTGCCTATCATTAGAAAAGAGAGATGGCTGCCTTAGCCAGCATGTTGGGGTTCAGGAGGATGTAGTAAGATTTTGGAAGACAGGTTTGTATGTGAGAAGGGGCTGCTATGCATGTTCTAAGCAGGAGCCTATTCCATCTCTGTTATTGTAGTCAAATTTATCTGTAAGCCCTGATGATTCTGTCCCTGGAATAGGAAATGATGAGGTGACATTTTCTCCTGAGTCAGGTCTGACAGAAACATGTTTTGGTAATGCTTACCATTCTTCATTAATTTCCAAACTGAAATGTTAAAAAAAAGTTAAAACACAAGTTTTCAGATTTGAATTCAGAAATGCCAATAAATGTAGAGATTCTCATTCAGTGGCATGCTTATAACATACAATATAATTATGCACACCTGCCAAATTTCTACCAAGAGATTTACCAGAATAAATTTATATGTTCCCGCAAGGCAACTTGGAAGAAGGTGAAACAAGGTACCCTAGAATGTCCTTGTTAAGAGTGGAACCTAACTTGGGAACTGGAGCTCAGTTGATTTGGCCGCAACACTTCCCAGAGAACTGTTATCCTCACTGTTTCTATACACGTCTAATCCTTGGAGCTCATTCAGATGGCATGTCATTCAGAATAAATATACACATGTTACTCATTTATTAGACTCCAAATATCTTTCATCAAGACTGTATTGAATTATCAAGGATGATGATTTTTTCCCACCATTCAGGCAACATTTTTTCCACTAGAAAATGTCACTTTTCACTTCCATTATGATCATGAGAATAGACTATGGATGCCCTTCTCAATTGAATATGCCAGGGCTACAAATCCCATCATGCACAAAGCTAGGCATTGTGGAAGTTGCAGTCCTAATGCATCTGGAGAGAAATATATTACAGAAAGCTGGTATGAACTTTATTTGTGTGAATGTCTCAGAAAATTCAAGTAAAAATGAAGAAAATGTATGCATTTATGTGGAAAAATATATTAAAATACACAGTAAATGAAGTGATGCTTCCCGTTTTTGAACACAAATTGCAATTCCCTGAAATTTCTCCTGTGCTGATCCCTGATTTTTTTTAAGCAGTAAATGTGTGTCCACAAGAAAACAATTCTTTCTGAAACCCCTGGTTCTATTTGATTAAGATAACATAATAATGATAGTTCTGTGTATGTTACTTTGTAAAATTTAGTAAACAGGCTGACCAGTTCTGGCCCTTGCAACTGCAGAAAAGCATCAAAAGACAATGTGCATTTATTCAAGGTTATTTTCTTGTTTGTTGCTCCCGCAGGTATTTTCTAACTGAACCCAAATTAAATCCCATGTTGAAAGAAAAATCTTCATCAGGGTCCAGTCCAAGCCGAGAATAAACAACATGGAGACTGCTTTAGAAAGAAGGTTACAGTTTATTGAAGAGGAGAGTCAGACAGAAAGATGGCTGACATTGTGAGTTTGACACCCCTGGTATATACAGTACTTGAATGAAAGCTCTAATGTAGTATTGTGTTTTGGGTTCTGGGTTTAAAATGAAGGGGTTACTTGAATATTTCTTAAAGTTAGTAAAATATCAAAATTAGAATAAGTGTTTTCTCCCTTTAGGGTTAAAATAAAATAAAATAATATAGAGGGTTTTCTTAATATGAATTAAGAGAAAGGTTAATGAGTTAACAGAAGCATATACTATTCCCCACAGCAAAGAGAAGCAGAGATGATCAAATTGATTCCTTTATCCAAAGAAGAGAAAATATCTAACCTTGTTTCTATTTTGAAATTGCTTCTGGATTTTGTGCTTGCAATGAAAAAAGAAATGAAACTTTGATTTTGTTTTTGCTAATTAGATGGGTTTATCGTTATAGAAGTGGCTTGCACATTCTGCTGTGTAAAAGTAAAAAGTTGCGGTTGTAATGTTGTTACCTTCCACTGTGCTAAAAAGAGTCAGACATAGGTGCCTTTTTGTTTCCTTTTCCCTCTTTACACTATATCTTTTTTTTTCTTTCCCTCCCCCTCCTCCTACTTTTCTATTAGTTTTTTTAATTTCTCTTTGTACTTTATATTTTGATAAACCAATAAAAGTTTGAAATGGAACAAGCTTCCACCTATTACTTCTTGTCCTGCCCTCTGGTACTTTCAAGCATAAGTCAATCCCCTCTTCTCTGTGACAACCCCTCAAGTACTGGAAGACAGTTATCATGTCCCCCCTAATCCTTCTCTTTGGTAGGCTAGACATACTTAGCTCCCTCAACATTACAATTTAGCCTCCAGACCCTTTATTATCTTTGTTGCTCTTCTCTGCACACTTTCTAGGGTCTGAGCATCTTTTTTATATTGTGGTGACCAGAACTGGACACAGTATTCCTCACTAGTGCAATATAGAGAGGCACTATCACTTCCTGTAATCTTGATGCTATCCCTCTGTTGATGCAGCCTAGGACTGCATTGGCTTTTTTGGCTGCTGAAATACACTGATGGCTCATACTTAAATGGTGGTCCACCAGGACACCTAGATCTCTCTCACAGGTACTACTGTTGAGCCAGCTACTGCCTATTCTGTACCTATATATTTGGTTTTTCCTGCCTAAGTGCAGGACCTTACTAGAGGGCTCCCATTATGATGGATTTTGCTAATAGAATCATAGAATCATAGGGCTGGAAGGGACCTTGGAAGTCTTCTAGTTCAGGGCTTTTCAACCAGTGGTACGGGTACCACCTGTGGTACATTGGCACCTGGCAGGTGGTATGCGACCATCCTAGAAAAGTGGTAGCGGGGGAGGGGAATGAGCTGAACCGGTGGCAGCACTGCACAAGCCTGAGTGAGAGATGGCTGGAGCTGCAGAGCTGTCAGGGCTCAGCAGAAGCGCCAGGATCAGTGCCGCTTTCCAGCTGATCGGCGCTTCTTTGGGACTGTCAGGGCTCAGCGGAAGCGCCAGGATCAGCGCCAGGCTCCAGCTGGAACTCGGCGCTGATCCTGCCGCTTCTGCTGAGCCCAGAAGAAGCGCCGATCAGCTGCAAAGCAGCACTGATCCTGGCACCTCTGCTGAGCCCAGAAGAAGCGCCAATCAGCTGGAATGTTGCAGCATCTCCAGGGTCTTGTGATCTACATTCAGATGCTTGGCAACTGATTCATATTTATGACGGTCACAGTGTCCCAGGGTCATGTGAAGTGACCAAAACCGACTGCAACCACCCAGCAGACAGGGGGAATAAAAACCAAACACCCCCACCCCACCCCCGCTGCCAATCCTCAACAGAAATGCTCAGAACAATGAAAACCTCGGACAGGAGGAAGAGCACCACCGGGTGGGCAGGCAGGTGTCTTGCTCGGCTGTGGCTTGGGGGGCACTTTTTTCAGTGCCATTGTAACTTTGAACAGTCACTAAGTGAAGTGTTGTAAGTCGAGGACTATCTGTACTTCATCACTTTTTCCCTTTTTTTTGGTCATCAAGTTTTTGACACCTTGCTAGGCGACTGGTGGTACTCGGATGTTGCCATATCCTAAAAGTGATACAATGGGTGAAAAGGTTGAAAAGCCCTGTTCTAGTTCAACTCCCTGCCCTAGGCAAGAGACCTTAACCAAAACATATGGTTGTCCAGTCTATTCTTGAAAACCTTCAGTGATGGAGCATCCACAAATCTGGGAGGCAAGCTTTGATTAATTAATCATTAATTGTTTGAAAGACTACACAGAATTTTCACCGCCTATTTCCATTCAGCATTCTTCCAACTAAATAGTTATCTCTTTTCTTTTTCTTTCTCTTAAGTAAATCACATACTTTTTTCCTTTCTTCCTTTCATGAGCTCCTCTCCCACAGAATTTTTCCATGAAACCATCTTCATTTCTTTTTCTCATTTCCTTGCAAACACATACTACTGCCTTCCCACTTACTTCATAACAATCTACAACTTACTGTTTCTTTCATAGCCTGGGGTTACATAACATTTACCCCAAAAACTGGGGAACTGGGTGGTGCATAAAAGATAAAACTGAAAAAAAAACAAAAGGCAAAATATAAAAAGACAACACTTGTGAATACGTGAATGAGCAAGGAATAATGACCTGTTCAATCAGGCTAACCTGCTTGTGGTTACATTTTTATTTTTTTTCTCTCAACCATGCATTCATCTATCAATTTGATTACTTTATCCGTTATACGTCTCTCCACATGCACTCTAATCATGGTCAAGGGCAGGATCTCATGTTTGTTTCTTTGTTCCTTTTTTCCTTTCTCTGTTCTTTTCTTTTACTTACTCCCCCCCCCCAATCTCTATTTGTTCTCTCCTCTAAGACAGTCTGGGAACCCAACCATCCAGGGATAATAGAAGGGAGTTGAACCCTGCCAACACAGATAGTCCTTATGTATGGAAGAGGTCCATCCCCTCTTCATCAGTAAAACTGACAGCAGCAATAGAGAAATAACATGCTACCTCAGCAAAAAAAGGCCAACCCTTATCTATGGGAAAGGTAGTAGGCACAAAAATTGATGGCAATCAATAATGGAACATATCATCCCAGCAAACAAGCTGACCCTTTATCTACAGGGAAGGTAGCACCAATGTTAGTTACTAACAAACAACACTGTCCCAACAAAGAAGCTGGCTCTTGTCTACAAAAAAGACAGTGTTCACCATTAACTAAAGGGCGGACACAACTAGAAAAACACAACAAATGCATAAAAGAATGTGAATTAATTATACTAAAAATCCGACTCTTGGGTGTAGTCATAATAAAAAGCAAATAAAAGCCGAGCACCAAGAGGAATAAAATTTTAAAATTTTTAAAAAGATTTAATGAGCCAAGCTTTCGTCAGAACCATCTGACATCATCAGGGCGTTAAAACAGTAGTCTGGAAGAAACCCTTATATAGCACGTAGCAGGAGCCGGATGCAAGCGATCGATGCTATATAAGGGTTTCTTCCAGACTGCTGTTTTAACGCCCTGATGATGTCAGATGGTTCTGACGAAAGCTTGGCTCATTAAATCTTTTTAAAAATTTTAAAATTTTATTCCTCTTGGTGCTCGGCTTTTATTTGCTTTTTATTATAAAAGAATGTACACGTACAATAGAAAAAAGAGAAAACTTTAAGCAACAGTGAGTGTCGCTACGCCCCAAGGCATAAAAAAATCAGGAAGCAAATTTAATACAGGAGAAAATTCAATGACAGGTGCAAGATAAGGAAAGAAACCACAAACCACCGGAATACAATTCTAAAAAACAGTTTCATAACTTCCAAAAATACCCATAATAATGCACCAAACCAAAACTTTTATTCAAGTGCCCACAACAACTCTGTCGTAATTTCTAGAATAAAATAACACAACTGCCAAATTTAACAAACAATTAAAACACTATCTCTTTTTTCATACACACAAAAAAACCCCAATGCACAATATCAGCTAGGAGTGAAAATAAAAACAACATACCTTCATCTTCACACAGCTTAAATAAAAACCCAAAGTACAAACTTCAAAATGGCAATCTCAGAGCTCAATCTGCAAATCACCAGCAACCGGAAAAATGACATAACCATATTTCCTGCCAAGCGTCATTGATGAAGGAGCAAAAAAAAAACCCCTCATAAATGAGGCTGCAAGAGATAACACATGAGAGCACGACTCTCACCCAGAGGCACAACCTCTAATCAATACAAGGAGTGGGCCAGACTCCAGGACTTTGTCAGCTCCTCACCGGGTCCCAGCCACGAGACCTGCTCCGACTGTTTTGCCGATGAGGGATGACGCTTCCACACAATCAGTCTGTCCTCAAAGCAAGTCCAGTTGTGACCCTTCCCTTGCTGCCAGATTAGGAGGACAGGCTTAACTAACTAACTAAATCACAACAACTTCCCTATCTATCTACCCTAAGGTCCCAAGGAAAGGGGCCTTTTTCTGACCTCTGATCCAAAGTAGATTGTGAGTGCTCGGAGAGAGCGGGCTGGTTACCTGTGGCCCAAAGCCAGGAAGCGGTCAGAAATCCTAGCTGGACAGCAGGTCTCTTCCAGCAACCGTCTCTTCCTGGCCAACACACCAAAACTGTCGTGGAAAAACCCAATGAAAAAGACAAGAGACAGCAACACAAAACAATAATTTTTACTTTAAGATTCACAGGTTTATTTTGCTAATAATTTGGAACATAGCAAGCATAATAACACAACCATTGGCATCCTTCAGTCTCAAGAGACTATGGTATCGTGCTCTGGAAAGAGGTCCTAAGGCAGCATCTGGTGTGGCTAAAGAGGCCAATTCGAGAATGGTAGTCCCTTCCACACTGAGGGCAGATACAATCTGTCCCCTGTCCAGCCCCCAGATTTTGCTGGTTCCGGGACTGCCTCTTTGCCTCAGCCTGCTGCACAAGTGTCTCTTCAAATTGGAGAAGGCCATGCTGCGTCTTTAGCCTCCAGGCTGAACGATCAGAGGTCAAGGATTCCCAGCTGTTAATGTCCATTCCCAAGGCCTTTAGGTCCCTCTTGCAGATATCCTTATATCGCAGCTCAGGTCTCCCTCTGGGGCGCTTTCCCTGCACTAGTTCTCCATACAGGAGATCTTTCGGAATTCAACCATCAGCCATTCTCACAACATGCCCAAGCCAGCGTAGACATCGCTGTTTCAATAGTGTATACATGCTAGAGATTCCAGCACATTCCAGGACTGCGCTATTTGGGACTTTGTCATGCCAGGTGATGCCGAGAATATGTCGGAGAAAGCGCATATGAAAAGTGTTCAGCTTTCTCTTCTGCCGTACGTGAAGAGTCCAAGACTCACTGCAGTACAAGAGTGTGCTCAAGATGCAGGCTCTATAGACCTGGATCTTTGTATGTTCTGTCAACTTCTTATTAAGCCATACTCTCTTTGTAAGTCTGAAAAATGTGGTGGCCGCTTTACCAATACGTTTATTCAGCTCAGTATCTAAAGAGAGAGTGTCAGAGATAGTTGAGCCGAGGTACACAAAGTCATGGACAACCTCCAGTTCCTGTGCAGAGATTGTAATACAGGGAGGTGAATCCACATCCTGACCCATGACTTGTGTTTTTTCAGGCTGATTGTTAGACCAAAGTCTTGGCAGGCCTCACTAAATCAGTCCATAAGTTGTTGAAGATGTTCGGCAGAGTGAGCAGTAACGGCAGCATCGTCAGCGAAGAGGAAATCCCATAGGCATTTCAGCTGGACTTTAGACTTTGCTCTCAATCTAGAGAGATTAAAGAGTTTTCCATCTGATCTGGTCCGGAGATAGATACCCTCTGTTGCAGTTCCAAAAGCGTGTTTCAGCATGACAGCAAAAAAGATCCCAAATAAAGTTGGCGCAAGGACGCAGCCCTGCTTCACTCCACTTCGAATGTCAAAGGAATCTGATGTTAGGCCATCAAAAACAACAGTGCCCTTCATATCCTCATGAAAGGACCTGATGATGTTGAGGAGCTGAGGTGGACATCCAATCTTGAAAAGAATTTTATATAAGCTGTCCCTACTAACCAAGTCAAAAGCCTTCGTAAGATCTATGAAGGCTACGAAAAGTGGCTGTCTTTGTTCCCTGCATTTCTCCTGCAACTGTCTAAGGGAAAATACCATGTAAATGGTGGATCTGTTGGCTCGGAATCCACACTGTGATTCTGGATAGACTCTCTCTGCAAGCACCTGGAGCCTCTTCAGTACGACACGGGCAAGTAGCTTCCCTACAACACTAAGAAGAGAGATGCCACGATAGTTGTTACAATCACCCCTGTCGCCTTTGTTCTTATACAGTGTGACGATATTTGCATCCTTCATGTCCTGTGGTACTCCACCTTCCCTCCAACAAAGGTAGAAAATTTCGTGCAATTCAGTGGGGATGCTCTCTTTGCAGCACTTCAGGATTTCGGCAGGGATGTTATCTTTCCCGGGTGCCTTGCCGGAGGCAAGGGAGTCCAGGGCCGTGTTTAATTCTTCTAGAATTGGTTCACTGTCAAGCTCCTCCAAAACAGGCAGGCACTCAATATTATTTAATGCTTCTTCAGTTACCTCATTTTCTCTGGAATATAGCTCAGAGTAGTGCTGCACCCAGCGTGCCATCTGCTGTGCTCGGTCCCGGATAACCTCACCTGTGGCAGACTTCAGAGGGGCAGATTTCTTCTGTATTGGACCTAAGGCCTGCTTAATGCCATCATACATCCCCTTGATGTTGCCTGTGTCAGCTGCTATCTGGATCTGAGAGCAAAGCTGCAGCCAATAGTCATTAGCACATCTCCTGGCAGTCTGTTGGACTTTGCTACGCGCAGCTCGCAGAACCCATAGGTTGCGCTCACTGGAACAGGCTTTATATGCAATTAAAGCTCTCCTTTTTTCCTCGATGGCTGGTGTCAGGTCCTCCGAATGGGCTTCAAACCAATCTGCTGTCTTTCTGGTCTCTTTACCAAATATTGACAAGGCAGTGTTATAAACAGCGTTCTTGAAATATACCCAACATTCAGATGCATTTGCTTCAGCCGGGCCTGGGAGAGTCTCCTTTAGCGCTTGTGCAAAATACTCCACTTTGCCCTGATTGTGAGTCTTGCTAGTATCGATATGTGGTCTTCCTTCCTTCCTCGAGTGATGCAATCTCTTTATTTTCAGTTTCATTTTGCGTCGGTGCGTATGTCGGTGCGTATGCGCTAATAAGAGTAACCAATCCTGCTGGTAAGTGTAGCTGCAAGGACAGAATTCTTTCACTTCCAGTAGCAGGTGGAGTAATGAATCCTAGTAGGGTGTTTCTGACCGCAAAGCCAACCCCGTATTCCCTAGTCCAGGGCTTTTCAACCAGTGGTACGCGTACCACTTGTGGTACATTAATGAGTGGCAGGTGGTACGCAGCCCTGCCTAGCCAAGTGTAGTGGGGGAGGGAAAGAGCCAGCACAGGCAAGGACTTACTATGAGAGAGTCCTCTGGAGCTGCAGAGTGGCTGAGGCGAGGCAAAGGCCCCAGGCTCACTTCTGGCTCACCCTCCCCCATGAGAAACGAGGAGGAGGAGGGGGGCTTTTGTGACTTTGAAGTTTTGGTATTTGTGCAATGTGGGCTTTGTGTTCTTAAGGAGTGTTTGGCAATTTCTATTTGGCTGATGTGTGATGTCTCCTGTTAGCTTCTATTGCTCTGCTATTGCTAGCTGTAAGTTTTGCTGCAAGGGATTTTGAAGTATTTTTCTCCTGAATGGATTTTGCCTGTAGCATTCCTTTACTTATGAGTGGAGACATTTGGCGAGGCTGCCTTAGCCGGCAGCCAAAACTTACTACATTTTTTTTTCTTCCTTAAGTGCCGGCTGCGCTCAACTTTCCTTTCTAGCCAGTAGCTAATTCTTAAAGGGGAATGTGCCTTTTTAAGCTAGTTCACTCAGCAGTTTGTCTTTTCTGTCTCTGGAGGCTTTTCCTTGTTTGATGAATATATGGAAGAGAGAAAATATGGGGGGGGGTCAAATTCTTCCTTGAGAAGGAGGTGGGCATGAGAAAGAGGAAGGCAGGGAAGGAGGGAGGGAGGGAAGTCCCGCCTTAGCACTTGGCCACCAGCAGCCCTGCCATTGACTTTGCTTGTCAAAAGGTTGCAAAAGGGGATCACATGACCCTGGGACACTGTGACCATCATAAATATGAATCAGTTGCCAAGCATCCAAATATAAATCACATGACCATGGGCATGCTGCAATGGTCATAAGTGTGAAAATGGTCATAAGTCATTTCAGTGCAATTGCAACTTTGAACAGGTTTTGTTTTTTTGGTCATCAGGTTTTTGACACCTTGCTAGGTGGTACTCAAATATTGCCATATCCTAAAAGTGGTACAATCGGTGAAAAGGTTGAAAAGCCCTGTTCTAGTCTGTCTCTTTAACTTACCTTACATGAAAATATTTTAATACGTCTTCCAGTTGCTCTAGCCATCTGAGCTGAAGGGGGTGATAGCCATGACCCCAAAATAAGGGGGAGGGAAATGCTTAGAATGTATATGCGTAACGGAAAAGAAGCCAGACCTAAGCATTTCCACCATGCTGTACTGACGTCTCTGTAACCTTAATAAATGCTTTTAGGGAAAAATATGCCTGAAAGTCCTTTTAAGTGTTTCGTCAATCAGACACATGACACTCCCCTTTTTTGTAATACCTTGGCTTCCTCCTCCTCCTCCTCTTCCCCTCCTGGCTCTCTCTCTCTGTCTCTGTCTCTCTCTTTCTCACACACACACAGAAACACTTCCTGCTTTCTCCCCCTTCTCCCCCTTTCTCTCCATCCACCACAGAGATTCACACGTTGCCGGCCACCGGCAGTTCCAGGCTGAGGCTCTGCATGAATGCTGCGTTCCCCTCTCCGGCCCTACCACGTGGCGGAGAGGGTGACTGGGAGCTGGCCGATGCTCGGCTTGTGCCACCGTGTGCTCCCATCTCCATGCCTTTCATCCCATAGGCTAGGCGTGCCCTGGGGCACTAGGCTTACAGAATGCCATGGCCCAAGCGAGGAAAGGTGCAGCGCAGCAAAGCAGAGCCAGATAAAGAGAGGCCTGGCAAAGCGGGGCGTGGCTGGGCGTGACAGTGTTAGGCTGGGAGGGGTGGGGTGGACTGAGGCAAATGAGCTGCAGCTGCTGCTGCATACCACCAGCCCCTGAGCACTCACTGTTTCTCGTGTGTGCGCCAGGAGGGCGCCCAGCTGGATTGGGGTGGGCCAGGGCTGGGGCAGCAGGGGCCAGTCCCTTGCCATTTCTGGGACAGCCCGGGGGGGGGAAATCTGGGCCCTCCCTTGGCTGGACCCAGCCCGCGGCCCTTGTGTTTGACATGTCTGGTCTAGATAATCTGTTTCCTTCAACATCCTCTGCAACTGCTGTCTGGCAACCTGTGGTGACCCAGGGCCCTGAACGGAGGCAAAGCAATTAGCTGGTCAGAATAATTGTCTTTGTAAGCACTGCCAACGTTCACCCAACAGCCCCCACATATGCTGGCACAAGTTCAATAAAACAGTCAATGGAGTTCAACAGTTCTTTAAAGTAAAACAGATAACAAAGTATGATCTTTTCAACGCCCAGCTTGCCTGTAATCTGCAAACTGCAAAACTGAAGACAGCAAGGAGAACTCAGCAGGAAACAAACTTGATCCAAGATACAAAGAGTCCAGGTACAAGAGCTCACATCACAAGAGTTCACGTTTGTTCCCGGCAAATGCCCCACCCCACAGCATCTCCTTAAATACCTACTCCCCAGGTGTGCCTTGTGGAGTGGGGCGTGATGCTCTCCTCCCAAGCAAGTGAGCCTGCCTCCGTTGTTCCCTCCTCCTCTCTGCTCTCCTTGCTCTGGGATCTGGTGGGGAGGGGCCTTGCTCCTCGCCTGAGCTCTGCCTTCCCTGTTCCAAACTTGAAGGGCCCTGGCCTGCTTCAGCCTGTTCCTCCCCACAGTCCTCCGAAGCCACAGACACCCCCTCCTGGGCCTCAACAGGGAACTCCATGTCGTCCTCAGAGTCAGGCTCGGACGGAGGCATGACACTATCCCCCCCACAGGACCCCCTCCCCCGGGACCATGTGGACTAGGATGGTACGGGAACTGGGTATGAAAGTCGCAAACCAGACGAGGGGCGTGAACGTCGGTGGCATCGATCCATGTGAAGTCCTCAGGTCCATAGCCTTTCCACACCACGAGATACTGGAACCGGCCCCGCAACCGACGGGAATCCCGAATACTGTCCACTTCATACTCCATATCTCCATGGGGGGTGGCCGGACCTGGTGGTGGTGGAGCTGGCCGATGTGGATCATCGGCTGCGACTGGAACCAGCAAAGACCTGTGGAAAACCGGGTAAATCCGCATGGTCCGGGGCAATGACAAGCGAAACGCCACCGGATTGATCACCGCTTCAACCGGAAATGGACCCAAGTAACGGTGATTGAGTTTTTTCGATGGCCGTGCTGTAGGCAGGTGCCGTGTGGACAGCCAAACCCGATCGCCCACAGATAACGGAGGGACATCTCGATGATGACAGTCGGTGAATCGTTTGTAATCCTCCTTGGCTTTCTCCAGCTGGTGCCGAACTACTTGATGCACCGCCTTCAGCTCCTGGAGGAACTTGTCCACAGCCGGAACTGGGGAGTCCGATGGAGCCAACGGAAAGAGCCGTGGATGAAATCCGTAACTGGCAAAGAATGGTGACACACGGGTAGATGCATGCTGGGCATTGTTATAGGCGAACTCCGATGTCATGTGTCTGATTAACGAAACACTTAAAAGGACTTTCAGGCATATTTTTTCCTAAAAGCATTTATTAAGGTTACAGAGACGTCAGTACAGCATGGTGGAAATGTTTAGATCTGGCTTCTTCCGTTACGCATATACATTCTAAGCATTTTCCCCTCCCTTATTTTGGGGTCATGGTTCACATCTTCCAATTAACTTGGAAGATGTGATTTACTTCCGGTTTCTTTTTCCCGGGCTATCCTTATTCTCCTCCCTTTTTCCCTGTTGCCTGGTTTAACTATAAAAATACCAGACAGGGCTGCATATTGTCAAAGCAAGAATATACAGTATTTGCAGCGTTGACATCCGGCCCCCCTTACAAAAAGGACAGATCCTGTAAAGCAAACCAAAGCATATGTTAAGGGTTATCTTTCGGTTTGTTGGGGTGTTTCACATGAAACCTTTTGACCAATCTATTAGCCTTTAATTCACTGGATTTCACCCAGGTGGCTTCGGATAACGGGTATCCCTTCCATTGTACTAGATACTGCAATTTCCCTCTAAAAATTCTAGAATCAAGAATACGCTTTACTTCATAGTGGGTCTGTCCCGCAACCACGAGGGGCCCAGGTGCCTTTTTTGGAGGAGGTCTTAACGTGGAACCCCGATATGGTTTCAACAAGCTACAATGAAAAACTGGGTGAATTTTCCCTAAGAGTTTAGGGAGTTTTAGCTCTACTGTGACTGGGTTGATGATCCTTACTATGGGGAAAGGCCCCAAGAACTTTGGTCCCAATTTCTTGCTGGGCAACTTGAGGTGTAGATATTTAGTTGACAAATAAACCTTTTCCACAACTTGGAATGTTCTTTGGGGAGCCCTCTTTTTATCAGCCTGCTTTTTATAGGTTTCAAAAGTCTTTTTTAAAGTAGTTTTTGTGTTTCTCCAAACTTCTTCCCACCCCCTCACCCACTGGTCAAGTGTCTGGGAAGCGGAGGGCATCTGAGGATATTCAGGTATTGGGTTGAACTCTTTTCCTGTGGCCACTCTGAAAGGCATGTAACCAGTGCTGCTGTGCACAGAATTATTGTACGCCACCTCCGCAAAAGGGAGAAGATCAGTCCAGTTCATCTGTTGGTAAGAAACGTAGCACCTAAGATATTGCTCCACTATTTTGTTAGCAGCTTCCGCGGCCCCATTGGTGGCCGGATGAAAAGCAGATGATAAACCTTGAGATGATCCGATTAATGTAAGGAAAGTTCTCCAAAACTTCGCTGTGAACTGCACCCCCCTGTCTGAAATTATCCGCTTAGGGGCGCCATGCAGCCGGTAGATATGTTTCAGGAACAATTTGGCCAGTCGGGCAGATGGGAGTCCTTTGCAGGCGATGAAATGAGCCTGCTTCGAGAACAGGTCTATTATCGTCCAGATGACAGTGTTTCCACTACTTTCAGGTAGGTCTACTATAAAGTCCATAGCTATTTCTTCCCAGGGTTGAGAAGGGTCTGCCACGGGTTGCAGTAGTCCAGGGGTTTTCCCTGGGATTCTTTTCATTGTGGCACATACAGTACAACTTTTTACATAGTTTTCCACATCCTTTTTTAGCCCCGGCCACCAGAATTGTTGGCGGGTGAGGTGTAGGGTTTTCAAATATCCGAAGTGTCCAGCCTGTTTTACATCGTAGCTGTGTTTGAGCGCATTGAGACGGAGGGCTTCCGGCAAATATAGTTTTCCCCCCCTGTAAGCCAAACCATCCCTGCACGTTAGGGAGGTCTGATTATCTTTGAACCATTGGTCGGTGAGGAGTTCTCATTTTATTTTCTTTGCTCCAGGGTCATCAGGATTGGGGACCCTGCGAGGTGTAAGTTGAGTGGCAGTTTGCGGATTGGGGATAATTGCCTCATTAACCTCTTCCCGTTCGCTCTTGTATTGGGGTAGCTGGCATAGCGCATCATCTATGAAGTTCTTTCCTCCTGGTGTCAGGCGTCCTACCTCAGTGCTTCACAAAATAGCCAGCAAGCAGGTACGCTAGACGAATAGTAGTTTAATGCACTCCATTCAAGATAAAGTCAGCACTGGGAGACGCTGGCTCCCAGTGCCTTACATAGGACTCACGCCGGCCCCACCCGCATTACTTTTCCAGCCCCACCCCCCTTATCAACCGCGCCCTCAGCAGCATGCAACCCCACCCCTCAAGCCACCATCCGCGCCCAATGCAACTCCAGCCTTTGCCGCCCTGCCCCACGTCCGGAGTGCTCCACAGCTGTCCGTTCTCTTCCCCCAGGAGCTGTTTGGGGCGGAGGCCTCATCCGGCTGCTTCCCCATCCGTTCTTTGCTGGGCCTGCCTCGCAGCCTCTCGCAGCCGTTCTTCGGCCTCCCTGTCCTCCCTGTATGTTGGCCCTGCGAGGCACAGGGAGATGACGTCAGAGGGAGGCGCCCACAATGGCGGCGACGGCGGCGATGGCGGCAGATCCCTGAGGGGCCGACGACGCGGCGGCTTGCTCCCGCAGCATCGGCCCGATGCCTGGTCGGTCCGAGGCTTCCCCAGGACGTCCGGGGTCAGGGTAAGGTGGATGGGGTTACTGGCGGTCTGTCCGCCCGGCTGGATAGCCTCACAGGGCTCGACATGCCGCTCCCCCTACCAGAGGTTCCCCTGGAAAGCAAACACACACAGTTAACAGCTGTGCTTTCGTACGTCGGCAATCTCTGCCCTGGCTTGTTTGGATATCTACGATGGTACCTCTTGATTAGACGGGGGGCGTGCACGTCACTACCCCTTACCCAGGATGCTTCTGATACCGGGTAGCCTTTCCATAGGACGAGGTAATACACCTTGCCCTTTTGTTCCTTTGAATTGAGGAGATCCTGCACCTCATAATGGTTGGGGGCTATAGGTCCTGGCTCTTCCATTGGCTGGCTGTGGGACACCGGCTTCAACAGGCTACTATGGAATACCGGGTGTAACCTGCCTAGACTCCGTGGTAGTTTAAGATGCACGGTTACGGGGTTGATTATTTGGGCTATCTTAAAGGGTCCTATGTATTTCGGGCCCAACTTCCTACTGGGGACCTTGAGCCGTACGTACTTCGTGGAAAGGTATACTAAATCTCCTACCTTGAACGGCGTTTGGAGTCTCCTCTTTTTATCTGCTTGTTTTTTGGCCTCCTGCCTCGCTTTTTCCAGGGCCTTACGCACCGCACCCCATACCCCGCTAATCTGTGCTGTCCATTCCCCAGGCTGGCATGGCGGTGATTCCTGACCCTTGACCTCGGGCATGGGTACGAATTCCCTACCCGCTACCACCCGGAAGGGGGTGAACCCTGTACTGCTATGTACAGCGTTATTATACGCCACCTCCGCGAACACCACCCACTCCACCCAATTCGTTTGTTGGTGCGAGACATAGCTCCGAAGGTAGCGTTCCACCGCTGCGTTTGCCCGTTCTGCTGCTCCGTTAGTGCTCGGGTGGTACGCCGAACTGAGCCCTTGAGAGGACCCCAGGAGACGTACGAAGTCTCGCCAGAAGAGGGCTGTGAACTGGACCCCACGGTCCGAGATGATGCGACGTGGGGCCCCGTGGAGTCGATACACGTGGGACAGGAACATGTGAGCTAGCCTCCGAGCAGATGGCAGTCCCTTACAGGGAACGAAATGAGCCTGCTTAGAAAAAAGATCCACCATGGTCCAAATTATTGTATAACCCCGACTGCTGGGTAGTCCCACAATAAAATCCATGGCTATGTCTTGCCATGGTTGGTGTGGTTCGGCTACCACTTGCAACAAGCCCCTGGGCTTCCCAGGATCAGGCTTGGACATGGCACAGACCGGACACCCTCGCACATAGGCCTCTACGTCCGTCCTCATCCGTGGCCACCAAAACTGACGCCGAGCCAGGTGTAAGGTTTTCAGGAACCCGAAGTGGCCCGCTTGTTTCGAGTCATGACAACGGTGGAATACCCGGCTTCGCAGCAGCGGTGGGACGTACAATCTGCTGCCGTACCAGGCAAGACCGTCCCTGTGGGTTAACAGGCCACGGTTTTCTTGTAGCCACGGGTCGTCTCGAAGGGCTGGTCGGAGGTCATCCTCAAGAGTCGTTCCTAATGGCTGGGTAACTGCTTTGGCCTCGTCCCGTTCGCCAGGGGGCATAATCGCCTGCACCACCTCCTCTCGTTTGCTATCAAATTGCGGTAGCCGGGACAATGCGTCCGCTAAAAAGTTTCTACTGCCCGGTACATACTTAAGGTGAAATCGGAAGCGGTGGAAATATTGCGCCCAACGAACGTGTTTTGGCGACAGCCTCCTAGGGGTTTGTAATACCTGCAAGTTTTTATGGTCCGTCCAGACCTCGAAGTGGTGTTTCGCTCCCTCTAGTAGATGCCTCCAGGTAGATAGGGCCCACTTCACCGCGTACGCTTCTTTCTCCCAGATGGCCCAGGCCCTCTCGGTTTCTGTTAACTTCCGTGACGTGTATGCGCAGGGTTGTAGTACTCCTTGCGAATTATGTTGGAGTAGTACGGCTCCCACCACTACGTCACTGGCATCTGCCTGGACCACAAACGGACGTTCCGGATCCGGATGTAGGAGGATCGGTTCTCTCACGAATAAGGCCTTTAATGACTCGAAAGCCGTCTGACATTCGGTTGTCCAGGCCAGCGGTTGTCCTGGACGGGGTTTGGTTGTCGACATCCGGGTCCGTAGCAGGTTCGTAAGGGGTAAGGCAACCGTGGCAAAGGAGGGGATGAATTGTCTATAGAAGTTGGCAAACTCCAGAAAGCTTTGCAGCTGACGGCGTGTTCTTGGGGCTTGCCACTCCAATACACTTTTCACTTTGTTTGGGTCCATCTCCACCCCCTCCGCTGATATCCGATACCCCAGGTAATCTAGACGGGACCGGTGAAATTCACACTTTGATAATTTCACGTATAATTGAGCGTCTAGCAGTTTTCGTAACACATCCCGAACCAGTTGGATGTGTTCATCCATGGTCCTACTATATATTAGTATATCATCAAGATATACGAGCACCCCACGGTATAGGTGTTCATGCAAAACTCCATTAATTAGTTGCATGAATACTGCGGGGGCCCCTTGTACCCCGAAGGGCATCACTCTAAACTGGTAGCTGCCTAGAGGGCAGTTGAACACGGTTTTCCACTCATCACCGGGCTTGATCCTGACCCGGTAATAGGCTTCACGTAGGTCCAACTTCGTGAAGACCTTCCCCTGGGCTAAATGGGCCAAGATGTCCTTCATTAAAGGGAGGGGGTACAGATGTTCTACCCACACCACATTAATGCCCCGAAGTCCACGCAAAGCCGTATTCCTCCATCTTTTTTTTCCTGAAAGAGCACCGGTGCTGCTATCCGGGACCAGGCTGGCTGTATAAAGCCCCTGGCCAGGTTCTTATCTATGTATTGTCTCAGTTCATTCAATTCCCTCGGTGTCATGGGATACATGCGCGGCTTTGGTAATTTGGCTCCTGGCAGAATCTCTATGGCACAGTCGAACGGTGAGGTGGAAGGCTGTCGCAACCCTGCTCACTGAACACCTCTGCTAGTTCCTCATACTCAGCCGGGAATGCGGGCGTCCATTCTTCTGGCCTCAGTGTTGTTTTCACTGCATCCTCCTCCCCTTCCTGTGCGCCAAGGTCCATCTTCGGTGGCCGGGGACCAGTGCCAAAATGCATGTGACGGCATTCCCCACCCCACCATATCGTCGGGCCCCACTTATCCAGCCAAGCCAAGCCCAGGATCACTGCCTCCGTCATAGAAGGGACCACAATGAAGCGGAGGATCTCCCAGTGTTCCCCCATGTCCAGCCGTACCGGCTCCATTACTAGGGTGGCGGGGACCCCACCCAAGAGGGACCCGTCCACCTGCTCGAAACGGATGGGGTGAGCCAGGCGATGGACCCTGATCCCAACCTCCTTCACCACCTTTGCGCTGATCAGACATCGAGTGCAGCCTGAATCAATCAACGCCTGATACCTCTCGGTATGGCCCGTGGCGGGGCTCGACAGGGAGATTGGGATAGTAAAGGGGCTTATCGGCTGGCTTACCATGGGATCTTCCCCGGGGTCCGTGTCGTCGTAGTCTACCAGGAGGTCATCGGGAACAGTCAGGGTCGTCTCACTTGGATTCCGTTGGGGGGTTCCACCTTCGGCATGATGGGCTGCTCTCGACCGCTCCGCAGGTTTCTTTGGTGTGGAACCCACCTTCCCCTGGACCGCTGGGGTGCTTTGCGCCAGCGGTACAGGGCACTCCGCCACACGATGCCCTGGCCGATTGCACCTAAAACACCTAAAAATGGGTTTAGCAGGGGGCGTAGAGGGGGTGGCGGCCGGCTGGACTCCTTCGGCCGGTCCCCTACCCGCCGGGGGTTGGGTTGATCGTCCACGGACCTCCGGAACTCCTGCAGGCCGGCGTCCAGCTCCGACGCCACCTTATACCAGTCTAACAGCCGGCAAGGCACCCCTCTCACGACACAGGCCTGGCGTAGCTCCTTATCCAAGCCGTGACGGAAGTGATAGACCAGGAGACATTCTGGCCATGAACGCAGTTGGCCGGCCACCTTTTGAAACTCTCGCACGTAGTCCCGTACGGGTCGGCCTTTCTGCCTTAACCCCAATACCTCCATCTCAGCGCGCTGTACCCGGGAGTGATCGTCAAACCTGGTTCTAAGTGCTTCCAGGAACAGTCCGACGTCCCCCAGCTGTACAGATCTCACCACCGGCTGGGTCTCCCTCGTTTCAGCCATCTCTGCCGAGGGCAACCCAGCCTCCGACACCGGTTCTGGAGCCTCTTCCACTGGTACAACCCCCTGGGTACCTTCAGCCATTTCCGCCAAGGCTGCCAACAAGTGCTGGCTAGTGTATGTATGAGTGCTGACTTTCTGTCAGGCGTCCTACCTCAGTGCTTCACAAAATAGCCAGCAAGCAGGTACACTAGACGAATAGTAGTTTAATGCACTCCATTCAAGATAAAGTCAGCACTGAGAGACGCTGGCTCCCAGTGCCTTACATAGGACTCACGCCGGCTCCACCCGCATTACTGTTCCAGCCCCACCCCCCTTATCAACCGCGCCCTCAGCAGCATGCAACCCCACCCCTCAAGCCACCATCCATGCCCAATGCAACTCCAGCCTTTGCCGCCCTGCCCCACGTCCGGAGTGCTCCACAGCTGTCCGTTCTCTTCCCCCAGGAGCTGCTTGGGGCGGAGGCCTCATCCGGCTGCTTCCCCATCCATTCTTTGCTGGGCCTGCCTCTCGCAGCCTCTCGCAGCCGTTCTTCGGCCTCCCTGTCCTCCCTGTATGTCGGCCCTGCAAGGCACAGGGAGATGACGTCAGAGGGAGGCGCCCACAATGGCGGCGACGGCGGTGACGGCGGCAGATCCCTGAGGGGCCGACGACGCGGCGGCTTGCTCCCGCAGCGTCGGTCCGATGCCTGGTCGGTCCGAGGCTTCCCCAGGATGTCCGGGGCCAGGGTAAGGCGGATGGGGTGACTGGCGGTCTGTCCGCCCGGCTGGATAGCCTCGCAGGGCTCGACACCTGGTATGTAATTTAGAGTGAAATCGAAGCGGTTAAAGTACTGTGCCCACCGCACTTGCTTTGGGGACAATTTGCGGGAAGTTTTCAGTGCTTCTAAATTTTTGTGATCTGTCCATACCTCAAATGGCACCTTGCTCCCCTCCAGATAGTGTTGCCAGTTTAATAGTGCCCATCTAATCGCGAAGGCCTCTTTCTCCCAGATTGCCCATCTCCGCTCGCTCTCAGTAAATTTCTTAGAGGTGTAGGCGCAGGGTTGTAGGATCCCATTTTTGTTCTTTTGCAGTAACACAGCACCAACTGCCACATCGCTGGCGTCGGCTTGAATCACAAAGGGTTCCCCTGGGCAGGGGTGCTTTAGGACCGGTTCAGCAGCAAATATTCTTTTTAAGTTCTCAAAAGCTGTTTGACAACCCATTGTCCATGCTAGTGGTTGGCCCGGTCGTGGCTTCCCTCCTCCTTTGTCTGTTTTGAGTAGTTCGGTAAGGGGTAGGGCAATCTCGGCAAAAGAGGGGATAAATTGACGATAAAAGTTGGCAAAACCCAGAAAACTCTGGAGCTGTTTGCGAGTCTTTGGGGCTGCCATTTGATTATGGCTTTCACCTTGGCTGGGTCCATTTCAATACCCTCGTTGGAAATTCTATAGCCAAGATAGTACAATCGGGTTTGATGAAATTCACATTTCGACAGTTTGGCATAAAGCTTGGCATTCAATAGTTTCTTTAACACTTCTCTTACCAGCTTTATGTGATCAGTCATGTTCGTGCTATATATCAGGATATCATCAAGATACACCAAAACCCCTTTGTACAATTGATCATGTAGTACCTAATTAATCAACTGCATGAATACAGCTGGGGCCCCCTGTAGTCCAAACGGCATGACTTTGAACTGATAGCTCCCCATTGGACAGTTGAAAGCAGTTTTCCACTCATCTCCCTCTTTTATTCTCACCCGGTAGTATGCCTCTCTCAGGTCTAGTTTAGTGAAGACACTCCCTTTAGCCAGATGGGTTAATAAGTCCTTTAGGAGGGGGAGTGGGTATTTGTTTTCCACACTCACAGCATTGAGACCCTTATAGTCCACACAGAGACGAAGCGACCCATCTTTTTTTTCTTTGAATAGCACAGGGGCTCCCATGGTAGATTTGGCCCGTTCAATAAACCCCCTTGCTAGGTTTTTGTTCACGTATCGCTGCATCTCCTCCATTTCGAGGGGGGACATTGCATACATTCTCGGTCGTGGGAGTTTGGCTCCTGGCACCAGTTCGATGGCGCAGTCATTGGGTCTGTGAGGGGGTAGGGCATGACATTCTTTTTCACTAAAAGCCTCCGCCAGGTCCCGGTATTCATTGGGGATGACTGGTTCGCGTGGAGTCGGTGAGGCTGCCATGTGCGCTCGCTCATTGGGTGGCCTAAGGTGCCCTGCAACATCCGTTGACTCAAGAGGGGGATTAGGCCCTATAGGTAGTCTCATGGTTTTCATTCCTTTCTCCCACCAGATGAATGGTTTCCATTTGTCTAACCAGGCTAACCCTAGGATCACTGTCTCAGTCATTTTTGGAGCCACCAGGAAACGAATAAATTCCCAGTGTGCACCTATTTCTAGGTGTAAGGGCTCAGTTAATTGTGTGACAAGAGTCCCTCCCATCAGGGAGCCATCGGCTTGCTCAAACCTCACTGGTTCGGAAAGCTGTTTTGCCCGTATGCCCATTCTCATTGCAAACTGCTGACTAATAATGCAGCGGGTGCATCCAGTATCAATTAGCACATTTAAGTATATTTGTGCCCCAGACTTAGGGATTATAAGCTTGGCGGCCAGTGAAAAAGGCGGGATTTTTTGACTCACCATCGGCCAGCAGCTCCGCCCAATTGTCCTGTTGGGTGTTGCTGAAACAGCGGAGGTACTGTTCCAAGATGGCATTCACCCTCTCTGTGCCCCCATCGGTTTCGGGGTGATGGGCGGAGGACAGACACGCCTGTACCTGCAGTTCCGTGAGTAGGGTCTGCCAGAAGTGTGCCGTAAATTGCACCCCCCGATCTGACACGACTCAGTCCGGTAACCCATGCAGCCGAAATACATGGGCGATAAACAACTGGGCCGTCATCCGTGCTGTAGGGAGACCCACACATGGGATAAAATGAGCCATTTTGGTGAGCATTTCCACCACCACCAAGACGGTTGTGGCACCCTTGGAAGGGGGCAACTTGGTAATGAAGTCCAACGAGACCGCCCCCAGGGTCTTTCCGGTGTGGGTAGCAGCTGCAAGAGACCAGGGGGCGCACCAGTAGCATACTTGACCTGTCAACAAATGCTGCACGATGCCACATAGCTAGACACATCGTGCCAGAGCCGCGGCCACCAAAACATTCTGGAGACAAGGTGCAGTGTTTTGAAGACCCCGAAGTGACCCACTGATGGACTATCATGGCATTGTTTCAGAATGATGCCACGGAGGGGTCCCCCAGGAACATAGATGCAGTCTCGGAAACGCAACAGGTCATCCGTGTACATCCAAGGGGTCTTATCTCCCTCATCGCCAGCCTACTCATGACGTTGAACTGCCACGAACGGATCCTGCTGCTGTGCGTCACGAATTCTGGCCCGTAGGTCCACGGGCTCCTCTGTGGCCAACCATTCCAAGGGGATAACCGTTCTGGGCATGATCTTGTCCTCCTTTCGGGTGAATTTGGGCTTCCGAGACAGCGCGTCCGCACGCTGGTTCCGCCCGCTAGGGACATAGGTCACCCGAAAGTCAAACCTCGCAAAAAACAGTGACCATCGCACCTGTCGCTGATTTAGCGTTCTGGCAGTCCGTAGGTGCTCTAGGTTCCGATGGTCTGTTCGAACCTCAACTTGGTGACGGGCCCCCTCTAAGTGGTGCCGCCATGTCTCAAAAGCGACTTTGACTGCCAACAATTCCTTGTCCCAGATTGTGTAATTCCGTTCGGGGGCCGACAGCTTCCGTGAATAATAGGCACATGGGAACAAGGTACCTGCGGGAGCATAGGCTTGCAGAAGCACCGCCCCGATGGCCACATCCGATGCATCCGTCTCCACCACGAACGGCCTTAAGGGATCAGAATGTTTGAGGATAGGCTCGGATGCAAACGCAGCCTTAAGGACATCCAAGGCCCCCTGCTCCTCTGCACCCCAGCAGAACTTCACCCCTTTTCTAAACAGATTGGAAAGGGGAGCGGTCAGGGTCGCAAAATGAGGAATGAAAGTGCAATAATAATTCGCAAACCCTAACAGATGCTGCACGTCCTTAATGCTCTGCGGAGGCTGCCATTCCTGCAGCGACTTTACTTTCTCCGGATCCATCTCCACACCCTCGGGCGAGATGCGATGGCCCAGAAAGTCGATTGTGGTTTGCGCAAACTGGCACTTCTCACGCTTGGCAAAGAGATGGTTATCCCACAATCATTGCAACACCAGCCGAACATGGTTCCAATGCTCTCGTGGGGAGGACGAGTAAATCAGGATGTCGTCAAGATAGATTACCACAAACTTGTCCAACAGGTCCCTGAACACGTCGTTCATAAAGTGCATGAACACTCCTGGCACGTTAGGCCAAAGGGCATAACCGTGTACTCAAAATGTCCATAACGCGTCCGGAAGGCCGTCTTCCACTCATCTCCCGCTCGAACTCGGACTAAGTTATAAGCTCCCCGTAAGTCCAACTTCGTAAATATTTTGGCCTGGCGGAGACTCTCGATGAGTTCGGGGATGAGCGGGAGTGGGTAGCGATTACGGATCGTGATGGCATTGAGTTTCCGGTAATCACAGCACAGTCTAAGCTCCCCTGATTTCTTCTTCACAAAGAGCACTGGCTCAGCCAACGGGGAGGTGGAAGGCCGTATAAACCCCTTCCGGAGATTCTTGTCGATGAAGTCCCTCAAAGCTGCCAACTCCGGTTCCGACAGAGAGTAAATCTGGCCAACTGGCAATTTGGCATCGGGCACTAAATCAACCGGGCAGTCATAAGACCGATGCAGGGGCAACTGATCTGCCTCTCTTTCCCCAAAGACATCGGCATAATCCCCCAACTCTGCCGGTAGGTCCAGGTCCACAGGGGTAGCCACCTTCCCTGCACAGACATGCAGGTGATGGGTGGCACACTTCTTGCCGGGGAACCGCACTGTCCCAGACGACCAAATAATCTGCGGATCATGAGCCCTCAAGCATTCCAAACCCAACACCACAGGAAAGTGAGAAACGGTAGCCACATAGAACACGGCTTCTTCCATATGCGGCCCAATATGCATGTGAAGGGGTCTGGTTGCAGCAACCACTGGGCTGGAATGAAGGGTCCACCCATCAATCGTCTCCACCAAGACTGGTGGTGACAACTGCTGCTGGGGAATGGACCACTGCGCGACAAAATCCGAGTCCATGAAATTAGCAGTAGCCCCGGAGTCCACCAAGGCCTGGACCTCCACCGCTCCCTGACCAGGCACGAACACAGTCGCTGGTAACACAAGGTTTTTAACAAGAGTCTGCTGAGGTGGACGTACTGGACCCGTGTCCAAGTGAGCCTGGCCTACGGAGCCCTCTAGGCCGGGCCCGGCCCGTTTCCCGCCACCACCACAATACAGGCAAAGGCCTTCATGGCGGCGGCGATCTTTCTCGGCTTGGGTCAGACAGGGTCGTGCAGCCCCCAACTGCATTGGCTCCTCTGGAGGCGGTGCCAATGGTGCCACTGTCTTAACAGGTGCGGGCAAGGCCTCCGCCCGTCGTCGCGCCCGTTGCTGCTGGAGTCTTGCATTGATACGAAGACACAGGTGCATGAGCTCCTGCAAGGAGCGAGGGCATTCAGTGCGTGCCAGCTCATCCAGGAGTTCGGATGAAAGTCCCTCCTGAAACTGGTCCATAAGTGTCGCCTCGTTCCACTGCAGCTCCTGACAAACCAACTGAAACGTAGCAATGTAGTCTGTCAGCGAACCATGCCCCTGTCGCAACTCTCTCACCCGACGGTTTGCAGTCTGGGCCATAACTGGGTCCTCAAACATGGCCTTGAGTTGCCGGCAAAACACTGCATAATTGTCCAGCAGCTGATTGGGCTGGGTCAGCAGGGGTGTTGCCCAACGTGCTGCCGTTCCTGTCAACAGGCTTAGCACAAACCCCACCTTATCCCGGTCAGTGGGGAAATCCTCCGGCCGAAGGCTCATACATAACTGGCACTGCCCAAAGAACGATGGGAATCGTGCCTGTGAGCCATCAAACTGACACTGGAACAGGATTTCTGTGGCGTGGCCGAGCTGCTTGAATCTGTGCCATCTGTGCAGTCTGGAGGGCCACCTGCTGTTTTAGCTGATCATTTTCCGCACGGAGCTGATCCATGGTCGCCCTACTTGGTCTGGAGGAGCAATTGGGAGTGGGCCGGGAACAAAATGTGATGACCCAGGGCCCCGAACGGAGGCAAAGCAATTAGCTGGTCAGAATAATTGTCTTTGTAAGCACTGCCAACGTTCACCCAACAGCCCCCACATATGCTGGCACAAGTTCAATAAAACAGTCAACGGAGTTCAACAGTTCTTTAAAGTAAAACAGATAACAAAGTATGATCTTTTCAACGCCCAGATTGCCTGTAATCTGCAAACTGCAAAACTGAAGACAGCAAGGAAAACTCAGCAGGAAACAAACTTGATCCAAGATACAAAGAGTCCAGGTACAAGAGCTCACATCACAAGAGTTCACGTTTGTTCCCGGCAAATGCCCCACCCCACAGCGTCTCCTTAAATGCCTACTCCCCAGGTGTGCCTTGTAAAGTAGGACGTGACGCTCTCCTCCCGAGCAAGTGAGCCTGCCTTCGTTGTTCCCTCCTCCTCTCTGGTCTCCTTGCTCTGGGATCTGGTGGGGAGGGGCCTTGCTCCTCGCCTGAGCTCTGCCTTCCCTGTTCCAAACTTGAAGGGCCCTGGCCTGCTTCAGCCTGTTCCTCCCCACAGTCCTCAGAGTCAGGCTCGGACAGAGGCATGACACAACCTTTTCCACAACTTTTCCCCCAAAAGGAAGATTGGAAACCAGACAATAGTTATCCAGAATAGAGGGATTCAGTAATGGCCTCTTGAGAAAGGCTGGTGGTACCATCCTATCCCTCAAAGAGGCTGATACCATTGCATAGACCAATCCCATGGTCACCTCCCAGGCTGCTTTAACAATCCAGGAGGGGCCAGAATCTAACAGACAGGTGACAAGACCGGCAGACTGGAGGAACTTGTCCACATCCTCAGGAGTCACAGTGTCAAACTCAGTTCAGATAACTTCACAAAACTGTACCCTGGGCAATTCTTCTGGATCTATCCAGCTGGCTTACTGTCTAAGGCAGGATTAAAACTCATGGTTTCCTGGGTTTCTAACCTAGTGCCTTTAATCACTAGACCAAACTTGTACACATATTGTGAGCAAAAAGGGAATTAATATTTAGAAGCGTATGGAGGGAATGAACATATTTATTGGGAAAGAATTAAAAAGAGCAGGGATGGCCAAGAAATGTTGTTGCCTGAGACTCTTCCTATTTCATTTATAGAATGAAACTGTCAGAAGTAAGTTTAATCTTACATCATTATTAGTAATAGGACAATATCGTCTACAGAATCTGGAAAAAGTGGCATGTACCCATAAATCTATTTGCTATTTGAAAGTAATGCCAAGGGATTCAAGAAAATAGTTGACATTAATGCTACTTCCTAACAACATTTGCCTCCTGAAGCACTTATCTTACTCTCCCTAATGATAGGGCCACCCACTCCCTACCTAAGGTTGTAAAGAACTGAGGAATAATTACAGATATTTTATCTTAAGATACCCATGCAATAGGTAAAGGGCCAAGAATTTTCAGTAAATGTCAGGGCCCACTTCAAAACCTCATCCCAAGAAAGCAGGACTCTTGGAACAGTTTCTTTCTAAAAGGAACTTTTATTTGGAGAAGCTGATAGCAGGCATGATAGGCAGAATCTGAGGGTTTCCCACTCAGATCAATAGGTTAAAAGAGTCCCAAGCATAACCCCACGCCAATAGTTCATCCGGTCAGTTTGAATGGGCCAATCCCCAGGTGTTTAGTCCATTGTGGGGAAAAAGCTGATAACGGGGTCCTTTCCCATGCTTGTGAAGATGTTGTTGGGTCTTCGCACCTTCTGTTCCACAGCGAGAGATAAGCCAGATGGCCGGCACATTCCTTTCTCACCCCAAGGTAACATCAAGGGAGAGACAGTTCAAAGAGTAAGTATGTAGGAACAGCAGAAAGGATACATTGTAGCAAAGCAGAATAACATACCACAGAGCCTTCCCCCTCCCCCTCATGGGAATGGCAAAACCCTCAGAAAGAGATGAATTAGGAAAGAAATGAGATAGATCCCTCCCCCCCAGGGAAAGAATGGCTTCTGACAGTAACTTAGGTTCTGTGCTAGAGTTACTGAAGATATACAGGCATCAGAAAGGGAAATCTTTCTCTCTTGTCCAATAATACTATATATATTGTAGTTAAGGGAAGAACTGACTGTAACTCAGTTGCTTAAAAAAACAAACAAAAAAGAGGAATGTAGTCTCAACAACTTTTTTGAGAGTCAAAGAGGTTATCAAAGTGTAAATGCCTTTCCTGGGGCTAAATGTTTGAGAAAGACCTCTGCTTTTTGCAGTAGTATGGGCACCTCCTGCAACCGCCGTTTCTTTGCTCACACTAGTTTACACTTCCTGCTCACACTTTCCCTGCTTACACTTACACCACCTCAGTTTTCAGACTCAGTATAGTCTGGGAGGACCTGCTTCTTCTTCCAAGCAGTGAATACGGGCAACTCCTACAACCAGGCTTTGCTTACAGGGCCTTACCAGCTGGTTGCCCAAATCCAATTCTCTCATTCACTTTTCCATTCCATTTTCACACAGCCTCTCCCTTCTCCCTAACAAAAGGTCCTGTGCTCTGGCCAAACCCCCATGCTTTCCAGAGTCTGTTGGTTGAACAGATATTTTGGCAGTTAGGAAAGGCCAGAGGAAGCAAGATCCAGTTGTGATTGGGAGAAGGGTCTTCTCATTCACACACAGAGACATACACACATTTCCTTTTCTCCCCTGGGCTTTAAAAGTTAAAATTTAGAGGTAATCACCTTCTTTCCAAAGCAGCCCTTGAGCTCAAACTCAAAACTCCCTTTACTACCCCTGTTCCAAATGGGCAGGGTCTGGGAAACCCATCCACAGACACAAGGGGTCTGCTGCCAGCAAGATGGGGCTTACCCAGTTCAAGTCCATTGGAGCAGGGCTTTTCAACCTTTTCACCGACTGTACCACTTTTAGGATATGGCAATATTTGAGTACCACCTAGCAAGGTGTCAAAAACTTGATGACCAAAAAAACAAAACCTGTTCAAAGTTGCAATTGCACTGAAATGACTTATGACCATTTTTCACACTTATGACCATTGCAGCATGCCCATGGTCATGTGATTTATATTTGGATGCTTGGCAACTGATTCATATTTATGATGGTCACAGTGTCCCAGGGTCATGTGATATTCTGCCTTTTTAATATCCCCAAAATATTTTTTCTCTGGGGGGGTGCTGACTTCCCACACCAGGTTGCTTATCCCTGGCTGAAAACTATTAGCTGAATACTTTATTTTTCAATGATTTCCTAAAAGCAAAGCATATGATGGTAATATGACTCATGCCATTGGGAATACTTGAGGGGCAATAAAATATTTTTCTGCTAAACATAGGATTGAGAGATGAGGAATTTCAGTTGAGCTAACTAGACAAAATGGAAAGATATGGCAATGCTAAGTCAGTTTTTCCAAACCAAGTGCCTTCCAATTTTCCAGATGCCTAAGCCAACAGGGTATTAGGGTTGAAATGTTGGGGCTTCCCCTGGAGGGAAATTAATCCAGGAAAATTACAATATACATTTTATTCAAACAGTCAAAAGTCTTGGTCTAGAATCGATATGATTTGGATGACACCTGAACTGAGGATGAACATACAGGAAATTGAGATAGAACCAGGTACATGGGCAGACCACAACCCTTTAAAAGTGAAGTGGAGAGGAATAAAAAAAACTAAGATGGACTTTGAACCAATCTATATTAAAAGAAAGAGAATTTATAGAACTAGCAACAAAAGAAATGGAGTTTTTCTTTAAAGAAAATAAAGAAGATACTACACTACAAAATGTATGGGATACAGCTAAAGCATATTTTAGAGGTATAGCCATAACTTACACGGCAAAGAAAAATAAACAGAAAAGACAGCAGTATGTACTATTAAAAGAGAAATTTGGAAAATTAGAATCAGAATTGCAAATGAATCCGCAAAAGAAGACCTTGAAAAGAGAAATGGAAATAATAAAACATAAATTAAATTTGTTGGACTCAGAAAAATTGGCACAGCAAATAAAAAGAGCAAAACAAAACTTTTTTGAAAATGCAAACAAACCAGGAAGATGGTTAGCTTATAAACTTAAAAAACAGAAGGAGAAGAAACTGATAAATAACTTAGTAGATGAAAAGGGTTGCTTACAATTTAAAAATGAAGATGGTTAGCTTATAAACTTAAAAAACAGAAGGAGAAGAAAATGATAAACAAATTAGTAGATGAAAAAGGTGGTCTACAATTTAAAAACGAAGAAATAAAAAAGATAATTAAAGAATACTACAAGAAACTTTATGATATAGAAGAAATCCCAAGAGAGAGGGACTTCCGGTTCCGGAACGCGGCAATGCCGGTCATTCCTAGAGACTTGTCTCCACGCCGTCCGGAGTTTCCTTCGCCGGTAGACCCCCTAGGGGGTCGAAAGTCGCCCTGGAGAGGCGACCACCGAGGAGGAGGTTTGCTGGTAGATAGGGGAGGGCGGCAGCTTCCCCCGTGTCTCCAGCTATCTCCTTAGGGCCGACGGAGCAAATATCGGCCTGCAAGATGGCTGACCACCCTGCTGCACCAGCCGAAAGTTACACTGACATCTAAGCATTATAGACCCACCGCGGATGATCCGGGTGAGACCCTTTTTGTTCCTCTCTTCACCCTATGCTGTTTTTGCCTGTAAAAGCTTCGTTGGAATTATTTCCCCGTCTGGAAAAAGCGGCTTTTGTAAGTGTGGGAACAAAGGCGTTTTACAAAAGGACAGAATAAAATTTTTTTAAAGACTATACTCTATCTCTATTTACGTTGAGGTACAGAAAAAATTGTTTTTTGTTTTTTTTTTGGAGCGGTATTATCTTATATTGGGAGAACATTTCTTTTTCCACTCTTTCTTTAAAAAATAGAAAAAAAGGAAAAAATGGTGTTTGAAAAAGACTTTTTAGCTTACTGAGGACATCTACTGGTCAAAAGTTAATATTGTAATTGTTGACTATTTGGAGATAAGATGGTTTTGGCCTTCAAACTCTTTTTCAAGAGAAAAGATAATTTGAGCCAGCTGTGAGATTTGTGGGGGTGGATACTCTTCAACTGTAGCCTCCACTAAAAAATAAAAAAAAAGAAAAAGAAAAAAGGATTTCTATTCAACTATTGTTAAAATGGAGAAGCCTCAATCACATTTAAACTGTAAACTTATACTGGAAAAGATCTATGAGGCTAAAGAAGAAATATGTACTACAATAAAAGAGTCTACTATAGAATTAAGAGCCAGAATTTCTACTTTAAACCCCAAAATTGACTCTCAGATTACACCTGACTATTCTACAAAACAGATTATACAAGAAGAGGACTTAACTGAGAATAAAGAGAAATTTATCTTGCCTTATAAGCAGTCCACTTATGGCTTTGAGGACCAGGAAAAGCAAAGACTGAGTTTTGAACTTTTGAAGCAATGAGGCTTTATGGATAAGAGAAACAGAGGGCCAATGCAGAGGCCAAGATGGTTTTCATCGAATCAAATGACACTACAAGCAACAAAAAGAGACTTATCAGCTGGAAGGGAAGCTCTGCTATGGAAACCTGCCTGGCATAACAGGAAGGCTAGAATAAGATTGAAAAATGAAATTTAAAATTTCATGCATTGGATTAAAGGCAACCTAGAATTATGGACTGATTTAAGGATTAAGATTATGAGTTAGAAGTAAAGAGACGTTTTAGACTTGGATTGAATTAATAATTAATTGAATGTTAATCAAATAAGATGACTTGTTTGTTTCATAACATGGATGTTATTAGCTATGATAACTAATTGGATGAAATTTGTATTCTGCTCAATGGATTGAAATGATTTAAGGTCTGATACTATTCTGTCAGCTTAAAGAGATTGATTAATTGATGGATTAGATATGTATAGGATAGATCAATATTTTTGCCTAAAAATGAGATATTTTTTATATAATGGACTAAAGGTAATCTAGAATAATAAGAATGTATTTTTTAGAACGATAGGTTTATTTGTATGAAAATTATTATGTAATGGAATGAAGAAAATTGAAGAGATGTTTTAGATTTGGATTGAATTATTAATTGAGTTAATTTAATAAGATGATGTGTTTGTTTGATGACATGGATGTTATTAGTTATGATAATTAACTGGATGAAATTTGAATTCTGTCTAATGGATTGAAATGATTTAAGGTCTGATATTATTCTGTCAGCTTAAAGAGATTGATTAATTGATGGATTAGATAGGTATAGGATAGATTAATATTTTATTTTAAATAGGGGAGATTAGTGGAAGAAGAAATAAATAAGATTTATGATAAAATTAAGGAACTAGAACATATTTGGAAGGGATACCTGAATTGATAATGTTTTTATTTAAAGTTAATTTGATTACGGTATTGTAAATTTATAAAGCTTTAAAACAGGTCCAGGTGGAATAAATTTAAGCTAGAATTGGATATTTTAAATATACTATGCTATTTGAGGGAAAAAGAGAGGGAATACTTGATGTATTGATTGTACTATGTATATATGTTTTGTTCTAGGATTTTTGATTACCCCAGCACCACGGTGTGTCCTGAGTACTTTGTTTTAAGAATTAAAAAACCAATAAAATGTGTTAAAAAAAAAAAAAAAAAGAAATCCCAAGAGAGAGGATGATTCAATATTTGAAAGGAAATAACCTTCCAAAAATTCCAGAAACTTATAAGACTATGTTAGAGGAAAAAATAACAATGATGGAAATAACAGAGGCCATAAGAAAACAAAAAAATGAAAAAACACCGGGGCCAGATGGACTACTGGCGGAGTTATACAAAACCCTACTAGATACACTAAGTGAACCGTTGAAAGATATTTGCAATGAACTCTTGTTGGAGGCTAAACTTCCAAACACATGGATAGAAGCAAATATCACTTTAATACCAAAAGAAGATGCAGATTTGACACAGATAAAGAATTACAGACCGATATCGTTACTGAATGTGGATTATAAAATCTTTACTTCAATAATGGCAGAGAGATTGAAACGATACTTAACTGAATTTATACATTCAGATCAGAATGTTTTTTTTTTACCAAAGAGACAAATTAAAAACAATCTAAGAGTGATAATGGATGTATTAGAATACTATGAATTGCATCCAGGAAAACAAATGGCATTAGTATTTCTGGATGCCCAAAAGGCATTTGATAAGGTTTCCTGGCAATTTATGATTCAATAATTACAAATAATGAACTTTGGACAGAATTTTATAAATATGATAAAAACCAGTGCTTTTTTTCTATATAAAAAAAGGTGCCGGAACTCACACACGTCATACAACCCGCCTTCCCTACCCTACAAGGTTCCATCCAAAAAAGGTGCCGGAACTCTGTTCTGGGCGTTCTATGAGAAAAAAAGCCCTGATAAAAACAATATATAATAAACAGTGAAAGTGATTGTGAATGGAGACTATATGGAGAACTTTGAGATAAGGAAAGGCACAAGGCAAGGATGTCCACTATCTCCGCTGTTATTCATTTTCACTTTGGAAGTTTTGAATAGAAATATTAGACAAGATATAGAAATTAAAGGATTAGAAATAAAAGGTGAAATTGTTGTGGCTCCGTCCGGTGGGTCCCTCTCATCAGAGGAGGAAGGCTCTGAACATGAAGGAGAGGAGATGGCCAGGCCTCCCTCTCCAGGCCCTTCCCCTCTGGTGCGGCCTTCGGTGCCTTCCGACGGAGAGGAGTTTGGTCAGGAGCCCGGTGTTTCTGGGATTGGCCAGGAGCCCGGTGCTTCTGGGATTGGCCAGGAGCCAGGTGCTTCTGGGATCAGCCTGGAGCCAGGTGTATTGGACTCCGAAGAGGATACGTCTTGGCTGGATCCACGCCAGCGTCGGAAGGACAAGCGTGCGCAGCAGCGGACACGCCGTGCCAGATAGTTCAGCTGAGTCACTGGGCCACACCCCACTGGCTATATAAGTAAGGGGTGTGGCGTGTGAAACTTTTGTGACGGACAATTTTTGCTGGATATTCTGTTGCAAGCACTCTGGCAAGTTATCTTGGATTTATCTCTGTTTGCTGTGCATTATCAGTAAAGGCTTGGCAGGCAGCTACGAAGTTGCTGCCAAGAAATTCATTTGTCTTTGGCTGTGCCGAGCAGTTTTTCAGGCCTCGGCTGACNTCGGGTGGCGTTTGTGATCAGCTACCTTTCTGGCTCTGCCGCCCGATGGGCCACGCCCTTGCTGTTGCAAAACAGTCCATTGCTCCTCGATTACCAGGGCTTTCTGCAACACCTGCGCGTTATGTATGAAGACCCCCTTCGCGTGCAGACGGCAGCAAGGCGCATTAAGGACCTCCGCCAAGGGAAGCGCGCCTTGCAGAAATATATTGCGGAGTTCCGCCTTCTCGGCCAGGACTCAGCCTGGAATGAGGCGGCGTTGATGGATGCCTTCCAGGACGGCCTCTCCGATGACCTGCAGGATGAGTTGGTTCGACTGGAGGTGCCCCCGACCCTTGATGCTTTGGTGCTCCAGTGCCTGCGTATCGACGCCCGCCTTCAACGGCGACGGCCTCGTCGATCCCTGCCAGAACCACTGCCAGCGGCGGCACCCCTGTGTTGCGCACCGACAGGACCCTGGACCACCCTACGCTTTGTGGCAACGGGTGAGGAGCCCATGGAGCTCGGAGCCGCGCGACCTCATCTGACAGCCCAGGAGCGGATGCGGCGCCGCCAAGGGGGATTGTGCCTCTATTGCGGTGAGGCTGGACATTTTGCCGCCTCATGTCCCAGGAAGCGGAGTGGGGCGCTCAAGCCTGTTCCGGAGTCTCGGCGTGATCAGCCGGGAAACGGGCCAGGCCTGGGGGAAACCCTGGGTCAGGCACGTGCACATGCCCCACCGGAGTCGGCGGCTGTGGACTATGAGCCCCCTTGGCACCTGATTCTGGACACCCGGGTGTTGTTGGCCAACCGGTCGGAAGGGCTCCAGGCCCATGCCCTGGTTGACTCGGGGGCCACGTCGAACTTTATGGACGAGGCCTTTGTGGCCCATTTTAAGGTCCCCCTGGTTCCAGTGGACCCTCCGTTGAGAGTCGAGACTATTGATGGGCGGGAGCTTGTGGCAGGGCCCATCAAATTCGCTACTCAGCCATTGCGCCTCGCCATTGGGGCCCATGAGGAGGCGATTCAGTTTTACGTGGCGGCGGACTTGCATTTTCCCTTGGTCCTGGGGATGGCCTGGCTTCGGGCTCACGACCCTCAGGTGGCATGGTCGCGAAACGCCATCTCGTTCCCGAGCCTGCAGTGTGTTGATCACCATCGTCACACCTGTGCCGGCCAGGACGTATCCACCCCAGCCGTCTCCTTGCCTCCTGAGCTGACGTCCTTCGCCGATGTGTTCAGCGAAAAGGAGGCGGACCGATTACCCCCGCACCGACCCTACGACTGCCCGGTGGATTTGCTGCCCAACGCGCCATTGCCTGTGGGCCGCCTGTACTCCATGTCGGAGCCCGAGTTGGCCGCCCTACGGGATTTCCTGGAGAAGAACCTGGCCCGTGGGTTTATCCGGCCTTCGTCCTCCCCGCTCTTGGCCCCGGTCCTTTTCGTGAAGAAGAAGACGGGGGACCTACGCCTGTGCTGCGACTACCGGTGCTTGAACACCATCACAGTGCGGAATCGCTACCCCCTGCCGCTCATTCCTGAGCTGATGGATCGATTGCGGGAGGCCTCGATCTTCACTAAGCTCGATCTCCGAGGGGCCTACAACCTGGTGCGTGTGCGTGAGGGGGATGAGTGGAAGACGGTGTTTGGCACCCGATACAGCCACTTTGAGTATACCGTCATGCCGTTCGGGCTGACCAACGCTCCCGCGGTCTTCCAGCACCTGATGAACGACGTGTTCTGGCACATGTTGGACCGGTTCGTGGTGGTCTATCTGGATGACATTTTAATTTACTCCCTGAACCAGGAGAGCCACCTCCAGCATGTCCGCCAGGTCCTGCAGCGCCTGCGGGAGAATCAACTCTATGCGAAGTTGGAGAAATGTTACTTCTTCCAGACTTCCATAGAGTTCCTCGGGCACATCATCACCCCCGAGGGCATCGCGATGGACCCGCGCAAGGTGGAGGCTTTGCGCAGTTGGGAACCCCCACGTCGGGTGAAAGACGTCCAGCGTCTGCTGGGGTTCGCCAACTACTACCAGACCTTCATCCCGGGCTTCGCCACTCTGACCTTGCCGCTGACCCAACTCCTTCGGAAGAAGGTCCTGTTCCAGTGGGGGCCCCCGCAGCAGCAGGCCTTCAAGGTCCTCAAGCGGGCCTTCCTCACGGAGCCGGTCCTCAGGCATCCCAATCCACACCGTCCGTTCGTGGTCGAGACGGATGCGTCCAACGTGGCGATTGGAGCAGTTCTGCTACAGGCTCCGGTGGATGGTGGCACTCTTTTTCCCTGCGCTTATTACTCCCGGAAACTCAATCCTTCCGAGCGCAACTACACCATCTG